>NC_056456.1:41121682-41158304 GCF_018296145.1 Oncorhynchus tshawytscha
AAATGGTCTTTGGATATAAAGCCCTTATTTCCAGCAAAATCATCCCAACACATATTTTACTAATCTCATTTTCCTCCTTGGACAAGGAAAACAGAGAACTTGGGTTGGAGTCTTATTTTCGATTTTAGTGCAATTAAATTGAGATTCCTGAAAAGGTGTCCACAACAGGACAGGCTGAAAGCTGTCCTGTTGCTACCTATTGCGTAGAAGAAGGTATTAATGCTCTGACAACTTACCCTATAGTTGGACTAATGTTGTGGTCGAAATGGTCTTGTACAAAACGACATACAATACTAGACTTGCCCACTCCAGTATCCTGCAAAAAGAATGAAGTTGGTGAAATGCAATGTAGGGGTTGCTCTGTCTGTCTACAAAAGACAAAAAATAGATTAGAAAAATGCTTGAGAAGATACAGTATGTTATTGCCAAAAGCATCCTAGTAGCCTGTGTTGCTTGTTTCGCAAACCAAGGACACAATGTTTTGTTGGTGTCGTCATGTAGACCATTGTGAAGCAGTCAAGAATAACTAAGCACTTCCTGGTCACAGATTTTTGGAATCCTTCAGAATAAGAGTCTGTACTGTATACATTGTCAATGACTAATTAGGGCAAAAATGATGGGAAATGTACACAATTATCTATATATTTTATACTAATTATCATACAAAGAATAATTAAAAGATATTATGTGATATATTTATTATATCTTTCAAGCCTAAATGGTCAACAATGTATTTTTTGTGTACTCCTATAATTTATTCAACTGTTTATAATTGCCTGTTCGTTGTGTTGCAGTAAAAAGGTTGGGGTCCATTCTACTCAGGAACACTTCTAGTTTCCACAAAGTTGAAACCCCCAGCAGCGTTGCTGCTCATTCTGCGGCCCTTAAAGAGAGTGGCCAGGCAGCTTAAATGCAGGACGCTTTGTCCTATTAAACATACAGAGCCTTCAGAAAGGATTCAAACCCCTTGACTTGTTTTCCACATTATGTTGTTCCAGTCTGAATATTCACCGGCCTAAACACAATACCTCATAATGACATCACAATAACCCATAATGACATCACAATAACCCCATAATGACATCACAATAATAAATGGAATTATGTTTTTAGAAAGTTTTACAAATGAATAAAAAATGAAAATCTGAAATGTCTTGTGTCAATAAGTATTCAACCTCTTTGTTATGGAAAGCTTAAATTAGCTCAGGAGTGAAAATGTGCTTAACATGTCATGTAATAAGTTGCATGGACTCACTCTGTGTACAATAATAGTGTTTAACATGATTTTTGAATGACTACCTCATCTCTGTACCCCACACATTACAATTACTGTATCGGTAAGGTCCCTCAGTCGAGCAATGAATTTCAAACACAGATTCAACCACAAAGACCAGGGAGGGTTTCCAATGGGTGGATCAATACACCCAGTCACTACAAATATAATGGTGTCCTTCCTAACTCAGTAGCCGGAGAGGAAGGAAACCACTCAGAGATTTCACAATGATACCAACTTTAAAACAGCTACAGCATTTAATGGCTGTGGTAGGAGAAAACAGAGGATGGATCAACAGTTATTACTCTACAATACTAACCTAATTGACAGTGTTAAGAAGGAAGCCTGTACAGAAGAAAAATATTCCAAACCACGCATCCTGTTTGCAACAAGACACTAAAGTAATACTACAAAAAAATGTGGCAAAGCAATTAGCTTTTTGTCCTGAATACAAAGTGTTATGTTTGGGGCAAATACAATACAACACGAGTACATATCTCCATATTTTCAAACGCAGTGGTGGCTGCATCATGTTATGGGTATGCTTGTAATTGTTAAGTACTGGGGAGATTTTCAAGATAAAAAAGAAATGGAATGGAGCAAAGCGCAGGCAAAATGATAGAGGAAAACCTAGTTCAGTCTGCTTTCCATCAGGCACTGGCAGATGAATTCAACTTTCAGCAGGACAATAACCTAAAACATTGATCTGGTACTGGTCCTCCCTGTATATAGCTCCACTGTATATTATAATTTATTTTACTCTGCATCGTTATGAAAAGGCTCGTAAGCGAGCATTTCACTGTAAAGTTTACACCCATTGTATTCGCTGTATGTGTCTTAATGGTCTGTCATACCATGGATCATTTAGCTATTTGATTTACAATTTTAAGACCCCTTTAGGTATCAACATTTTTTGTATTATTTGATCAAATATTAGGCCCTAATCCATGGATTTCACATGACTGTGCAGGAGCCAGGAGCCAGGCCCAGCCAATCAGACTGAGTGTTTCCCCACAAGAGGGCTTTGTTACAGACAGAAATACTCCTCAGTTTCACCAGCTGTCCGGGTGGCCGGTCTCAGACGATCCCGCAGGTATTGTACCCGGATGTGGAGGGACTGGGTTGGCGTGGTTACATGTGGGCTGCGGTTGTGAAGCCAATTGGAAGTACTTCCAAATTCTTTAAAAAAAAATGTTGGGAGGTGGCTTATGGTAGAGAAATTAACCTTAAATTCTCTGGCAACACCTCTGGTGGACATTCCTTTCGTCAGCATGTCAATTGCACACTCCCTCATAACATCTGTGGCATTGTGTTATACAAAGCTGCACATTTTAGAGTGGTCTTTTATTGTCCCCAGCAAAAGGTGCACCTGTGTAATGAGCATGCTGTTTAATCAGCATATTGATATGTCACACCTGTCAGGTGGATGGATTATCTTGGCAAAGGAGAAATGCTCACTAACAGGGATGTAAACAAATTTGTGCACAAAATTCGAGAGAAATAAGCTTTTTGTGCTTATGGAAAAATTCTGTGATCTTTTATTTCAGCTCATGAAACATGGGACCAACACTTTACATGTTGAGTTAATATTTTTGTTCCGTACAAATCATAAGGAATAAGGTTTTGAAGTGTCTTTTCCATACCTCAGAAAATAATAGAGTTTTTTTGGACACATATTTTTGGTGGCGTAAAACGACCTCCATACTTCTATTCATTTGTACCTTCAGACAAGTCACCATCGTGTTCGTAAGTGTCTCCCCCTTTTCCACAGTGGGATCATATTCGTTTTGTTGGCTAAAACCCATTCGGGCGCTACAGACGTTTTCATGAGAAGACCAATCAAACACCGCTGTAGCTTGGCCACCTTCCACCTCAGATGCGGAAAGGCCGCGAGGCGGATGCGATGGATTGAGATACAGCCCATCCAAAAAGCCAGATATCTCGACTTGAAACTGGCAGAATTTGTTGAGATTATTTTTTATTTTTACTATGTTACTTAAATTGACGCATGGGCGCGTCAATAGACTGTAAAACTCTTGAAAGGGCCACAAATAATAGCAATCATGTCCTTGCAAAGTAGAAGTGCTCCTGAGTAAAAACGGACCCACCTTTTACAGCGACACAATGTACAGGAAATTGTGTACGGTGCAATATGTACGTCCAATATGAAAAACATACTGCATTCAAGCTAATTGGACACACAATTGTTTTTTTAAATAGTTTTTTTGAACAAATCTACTGAACATTGTGCAATATGAATGGGCTAAGTAACAATGGGATTTAAATGTGTTTTCCAAAGAGTATTATTATAATTATAATAAGAATATAATTATTAATATTGTTATTGTTATTATCAACTATTTTGTTTTGATATTTGAATTACTGCTGTTGCCATGATAACTATCTAGTAATCATTACCCTTTAATGTTGTTAACAGTATTGTAACAACCCTGGGTTTATAAATGCAGAAATCGATTCTGCCGAACAAGCATGATTTTGCGGCACAGTCGATAGCGCGCCGGACCTCGGGCTTGAAGGTCGAGGGTTCGAGACCCAATGCTATAATATTAATTCTGCTATTAACGATTTGGCTTTCTTAATATGGTTAAATATTTAATATTGTTACGTCTGCAAACATTTCCTAATTAAATGTTTACATATTTCGATCATTTGCATGATTTTTTTTACCATCTTCATTGCGGGACTATTATTTTGAAATAAATCGCCGAGGTCACGGTCTAATTCTTGCTGTCTTCTCAGCGGTGTCATGTAGAATCTAATGGTCAGGCTTCTTGTAACAACTCCAGCCGGATGGTGACGTAATGGCTGCTATTTAACAGTCAGAAAAGCCATTGCAAAAAAAAAAAAAAAAAAAAATGCAAGGTAAGGGAAATCACTCAATTGACAAGGACAACAACACAAACCATGCAGCAGTATAATAAACAACAACACAAAGTTGACAGATTACACACGGGATTGTACAGGTCTATAACTGGCCGGGGAAAGTTTATGATTAGGTTTATGTGGCTTCGCCTCTACATCTTTTCCTAAAGTAAATGTCTCTCACTGTGCAACGGTTCTTCGATAAGATAATAAGATAGAAACGGAACGGTTCTTATGCGATGTCAAATTATACCAGACAGAAAAGATTTCAAACGGCCGCGTTCTCAGTCTAAAAATATTCAGACGGACCGCAGACAAAGAATTTCCAAAGACAATCGCCAAACAATAACTTATTTCACTTACCCCAAGAAGACACACTTTTAGTTCCCGTATTGCCATTTTAAAAATCTTATGGTAATATAGGCATACTTCTTCCGTTTCTTTTCAATGTCTTTATCTCTCCATATTTGCGTTCAACGGATTTGTTCTTTAGATAAAATACAGAAACCCAGCCCCTAGACAAGACTAATGCCGCGTTCATAACAACTAGGAATTTGGAACTCGGAAATCTCAGACTTCCGACTTCAGTGCGTTCAAGACAACTGGGAACTCGGGGGGGTATCTCCGACTGGGAGAAAAAAAATCGTTTTGAACTGTCATCCAACTCGGAAGCTCGGGGATCTTTTCTAGAGCTTCGACTTTTTCGACTTGAAGATCACCGACGTCATAATTTGACCTCGTTTGTTCGCCACTCCCCGAGTTCCCAGTTGTCTTGAACGCACCACGATGACCATCGTCCCGAAACATAACGGAAAACAGTTGGAGCAACCCGAAACGCTCACTGTCACGTGACGGCCGTCACCCCTTCTGTTACTTTTATGTTCAAAGAGGAAGAGAGAAACTGACTGGGGAAAAAAAAAGACCCGGATGGGACAGAAAGAAAGTATAGTACAAGATAATACATAATTTATTAACTTTCAACTCAGTAGAGGACAAGCAGTGGAGATTATAATGGAAACATTTGCCTTATGATGATGCCAACTTGCTAATTGCGACTCAAGGTCAAGCTCTGTATATCACTGATACATAAAAGAGATGGAAATACATTTTGATTGATTGATTGTTTGAGAAGATACCATATTTGTGGGAGATTTTTATTTGTATTTGTTAAGAGACGACCAAATAAGGAAACAATATTATTCAGTTTGACAGTTTGTTTTTCACAGTCATCACAGGAAGCCTTTTTTTTTTTTTTTTTTTTTTACAATATGAAAATAATCTCATGTTGAGGATTAAACCAGTTATACAGCAGATCCATTTAAATAGTGGCACATTCATTAATTAACAAAAACATTTCTAAGTCTCATTTCAAATCCTAACAGTTTTGCTCATGTGTTTCAATGCTGTAGAATAGAACGCTGTCACACTATTTATTTCTTATTTATCTGTTATTTTACCAGGTAAATTGACTGAGAACACATTCTTATTTACAGCAACGACCTGGGGAATAGTTACAGGGGAGAGGAGGGGATGAATGAGCCAATTGTAAACTGGGGATTATTAGGTGACCATGATGGTTTGAGGGCCAGATTGAGAATTTAGCCAGGACACCAGGGGTTAACACCTCTACTCTTACTATAAGTGCCATGGGATCTTTAATGAGCTCAGAGAGTCAGGACACCCGTTTAACGTCCCATCCGAAAGATGGCACCCTACACAGGGCAGTCTCCCCAATCACTGCCCTGGGGCATTGGTATATATATTTTTAGACCAGAGGAAAGAGTGCCTCCTACTGGCCCTCCAACACCACTTCCAGCAGCATCTGGTCTCCCAGACAGGAACTGACCAGGACCAACCCTGCTTAGCTTCAGAAGCAAGCCAGCAGTGGTATACAGGGTGGTATGCTGCTGGCAAGAATATTAGAATATTCTTTTGGTTTAATTCACATCGTTACTTATACATTTTATCTTTATAAAAGCGCAAAAAAAACATCATAAGAGCTGAAAATACAGTACTTTAACAAAAATTTTACAATAATGTACACCTGTTTAGGAGAGGTGTTGGCTAACAGAGTAGAACATCTGTTTAGGAGAGGTGTTGGCTAGCAGAGTAGAACACCTGTTAGGAGAGGTGCTGGCTAGTAGAGTAGAACACCTGTTTAGGAGAGGTGCTGGCTAGCAGAGTAGAACACCTGTTTAGGAGAGGTGCTGGCTAGCAGAGTGGAACACCTGTTTAGGAGAGGTGCTGGCTAGTGGAGTAGAACAACTGTTTAGGAGAGTAGAACACCTGTTTAGAACACCTGTTTAGGAGAGTAGAACACCTGTTTAGGAGAGTAGAACACCTGTTTAGAACACCTGTTTAGGAGAGTAGAACACCTGTTTAGGAGAGTGGAACACCTGTTTAGGAAAGGTGCTGGCTAGCAGAGTAGAACACCTGTTTAGGAGAGGTGCTGGCTAGCGGAGTAGAACACCTGTTTAGGAAAGGTGCTGCCTAGCGGAGTAGAACACCTGTTTAGGAAAGGTGCTGGCTAGCAGAGTAGAACACCTGTTTACGAGAGGTGTTGGCTAGCAGAGTAGAACACCTATTTAGGAGAGGTGCTGGCTAGCAGAGTAGAACACCTGTTTAGGAGAGGTGCTGGCTAGCGGAGTAGAACACCTGTTAAGGAGAGGTGCTGGCTAGCAGAGTAAAACACTGTTATAATATAATAGAGACAGTAGGATGAAGCTGGTCTGCCATAATCTAAAAGAGGCATTAGATCTAGCTGGTCTGTCATAATATAATAGAGACAGTAGATCTAGCTGGTTTGTCAAATTATAATAGAGATAGTAGATCCAGCTGGTTTGTCATAATACAATAGAGACAGTAGATCTAGCTGGTCTCTCATATTATAATAGAGGCAGTAGATCTAGCTGGTCTGTCATAATATAATAGAGACAGTAGATCTAGCTGGTCTGTCATATTACAGAGACAGTAGATCTAGCTGGTCTGTCATATTATAATAGAGAGAGTAGATCTAGCTGGTCTGTCATAATGAAATAGAGACAGTAGATCTAGCTGGTCTGTCATACTATAATTGTGACAGTAGGTCTAGCTGGTCTGTCATATTATAATAGAGACAGTAGATCTAGCTGGTCTGTCATAATATAATAGAGACATTAGATCTAGCTGGTCTGTCATAATATAATAGAAACAGTAGATCTAGCTGGTCTGTCATACTATAATTGTGACAGTAGGTCTAGCTGGTCTGTCATATTATAATAGAGACAGTAGATCTAGCTGGTCTGTCATAATATAATAGAGACAGTAGATCTAGCTGGTCTGTCATAATTTAATAGAGACATTAGATCTAGCTGGTCTGTCATAATATAATAGAGACAGTAGACCAAGCTGGTCTGTCATATTATAATAGAGAGAGTAGATCTAGCTGGTCTGTCATAATATAATAGAGACAGTAGATCTAGCTGGTCTGTCATATTGTAATAGAGACAGTAGATCTAGCTGGTCTGTCATATATAATAGAGACAGTAGATCTAGCTGGTCTGTCATAATATAATAGAGACAGTAGATCTAGCTGGTCTGTCATAATATAATAGAGACAGTAGATCTAGCTGGTCTGTCATAATATAATAGAGACAGTAGATCTAGCTGGTCTGTCATACTATAATTGTGACAGTAGGTCTAGCTGGTCTGTCATACTATAATTGTGACAGTAGGTCAAGCTGGTCTGTCATATTATAATAGAGACAGTAGATTTAGCTGGTCTGCCATAATATAATAGAGACAGTAGATCTAGCTGGTCTGTCATATTACAGAGACAGTAGATCTAGCTGGTCTGTCATATTATAATAGAGAGAGTAGATCTAGCTGGTCTGTCATAATGAAATAGAGACAGTAGATCTAGCTGGTCTGTCATAATTTAATAGAGACAGTAGATCTAGCTGGTCTGTCATATTATAATAGAGAGAGTAGATCTAGCTGGTCTGTCATAATATAATAGAGACAGTAGATCTAGCTGGTCTGTCATATTGTAATAGAGACAGTAGATCTAGCTGGTCTGTCATACTATAATTGTGACAGTAGGTCTAGCTGGTCTGTCATATTATAATAGAGACAGTAGATCTAGCTGGTCTGTCATAATATAATAGAGACATTACATCTAGCTGGTCTGTCATAATATAATAGAGACAGTAGATCTAGCAGGTCTGTCATACTATAATTGTGACAGTAGGTCTAGCTGGTATGTCATATAATAATAGAGACAGTAGAAATAGCTGGTCTGACATACTATAATTGTGACAGTAGGTCTAGCTGGTATGTCATATAATAATAGAGACAGTAGATATAGCTGGTCTGTCATAACATAATAGAGACAGGAGATCTAGCTAGTCTGTCATATTACAGAGACAGTAGATCTAGCTGGTCTGTCATAATATAATAGAGACAGTAGATCTAGCTGGTCTGTCATAATATAATAGAGACAGTAGATCTAGCTGGTCTGTCATATGACAGAGACAGTAGATCTAGCTGGTCTGTCATATTATAATAGAGAGAGTAGGTCTAGCTGGTCTGTCATAATATAATAGAGACAGTAGATCTAGCTGGTCTGTCATATTACAGAGACAGTAGATCTAGCTGGTCTGTCATATTATAATAGAGAGAGTAGATCTAGCTGGTCTGTCATAATGAAATAGAGAGAGTAGATCTAGCTGGTCTGTCATAATTTAATAGAGACAGTAGATCTAGCTGGTCTGTCATATTATAATAGAGAGAGTAGATCTAGCTGGTCTGTCATAATATAATAGAGACAGTAGATCTAGCTGGTCTGTCATATTGTAATAGAGACAGTAGATCTAGCTGGTCTGTCATACTATAATTGTGACAGTAGGTCTAGCTGGTCTGTCATATTATAATAGAGACAGTAGATCTAGCTGGTCTGTCATAATATAATAGAGACAGTAGATCTAGCTGGTCTGTCATAATATAATAGAGACATTAGATCTAGCTGGTCTGTCATAATATAATAGAGACAGTAGATCTAGCTGGTCTGTCATACTATAATTGTGACAGTAGGTCTAGCTGGTCTGTCATACTATAATTGTGACAGTAGGTCTAGCTGGTCTGTCATATTATAATAGAGACAGTAGATCTAGCTGGTCTGTCATAATATAATAGAGACAGTAGATCTAGCTGGTCTGTCATAATATAATAGAGACAGTAGATCTAGCTGGTCTGTCATAATATAATAGAGACAGTAGATCTAGCTGGTTTGTCATATTACAGAGACAGTAGATCTAGCTGGTCTGTCATATTATAATAGAGACAGTAGATCTAGCTGGTCTGTCATAATATAATAGAGACAGTAGATCTAGCTGGTCTGTCATATTGTAATAGAGACAGTAGATCTAGCTGGTCTGTCATAATATAATAGAGACAGTAGATCTAGCTGGTCTGTCATATTGTAATAGAGACAGTAGATCTAGCTGGTCTGTCATACTATAATTGTGACAGTAGGTCTAGCTGGTCTGTCATATATATAAGTAGATCTAGCTGGTCTGTCATAATATAATAGAGACAGTAGATCTAGCTGGTCTGTCATAATATAATAGAGACAGTAGATCTAGCTGGTCTGTCATAATATAATAGAGACAGTAGATCTAGCTGGTCTGTCATACTATAATAGAGACAGTAGATCTAGCTGGTCTGTCATAATATAATAGAGACAGTAGATCTAGCTGGTCTGTCATATTATAATAGAGACAGTAGATCTAGCTGGTCTGTCATAATATAATAGAGACAGTAGATCTAGCTGGTCTGTCATAATATAATAGAGACAGTAGATCTAGCTGGTCTGTCATATTATAATAGAGACAGTAGATCTAGCTGGTCTGTCATACTATAATTGTGACAGTAGGTCTAGCTGGTCTGTCATATTATAATAGAGACAGTAGATCTAGCTGGTCTGTCATAATATAATAGAGACAGTAGATCTAGCTGGTCTGTCATAATATAATAGAGACAGTAGATCTAGCTGGTCTGTCATATTGTAATAGAGACAGTAGATCTAGCTGGTCTGTCATACTATAATAGAGACAGTAGATCTAGCTGGTCTGTCATATTATAATAGAGACAGTAGATCTAGCTGGTCTGTCATAATATAATAGAGACAGTAGATCTAGCTGGTCTGTCATAATATAATAGAGACAGTAGATCTAGCTGGTCTGTCATAATATAATAGAGACAGTAGATCTAGCTGGTCTGTCATATTATAATAGAGACAGTAGATCTAGCTGGTCTGTCATAATATAATAGAGACAGTAGATCTAGCTGGTCTGTCATAATATAATAGAGACAGTAGATCTAGCTGGTCTGTCATATTATAATAGTCTGTCATGGTCTGTCATATATAATAGAGACAGTAGATCTAGCTGGTCTGTCATAATATAATAGAGACAGTAGATCTAGCTGGTCTGTCATAATATAATAGAGACAGTAGATCTGTCATAGCTGGTCTGTCATATCTATATATATAAGACAGTAGATCTAGCTGGTCTGTCATAATATAATAGAGACAGTAGATCTAGCTGGTCTGTCATATATAATAGAGACAGTAGATCTAGCTGGTCTGTCATAATATAATAGAGACAGTAGATCTAGCTGGTCTGTCATATTACAGAGACAGTAGATCTAGCTTGTCTGTCATAATATAATAGAGACAGTAGATCTAGCTGGTCTGTCATAATGAAATAGAGACAGTAGATCTAGCTGGTCTGTCATAATATAATAGAGACAGTAGATCTAGCTGGTCTGTCATATTATAATAGAGACAGTAGATCTAGCTGGTCTGTCATAATATAATAGAGACAGTAGATCTAGCTGGTCTGTCATATTATAATAGAGACAGTAGATCTAGCTGGTCTGTCATACTATAATTGTGACAGTAGGTCTAGCTGGTCTGTCATATTATAATAGAGACAGTAGATCTAGCTGGTCTGTCATAATATAATAGAGACATTAGATCTAGCTGGTCTGTCATAATATAATAGAGACAGTAGATCTAGCAGGTCTGTCATACTATAATTGTGACAGTAGGTCTAGCTGGTATGTCATATAATAATAGAGACAGTAGAAATAGCTGGTCTGACATACTATAATTGTGACAGTAGGTCTAGCTGGTATGTCATATAATAATAGAGACAGTAGATATAGCTGGTCTGTCATAACATAATAGAGACAGGAGATCTAGCTAGTCTGTCATATTACAGAGACAGTAGATCTAGCTGGTCTGTCATAATATAATAGAGACAGTAGATCTAGCTGGTCTGTCATAATATAATAGAGACAGTAGATCTAGCTGGTCTGTCATATGACAGAGACAGTAGATCTAGCTGGTCTGTCATATTATAATAGAGAGAGTAGGTCTAGCTGGTCTGTCATAATATAATAGAGACAGTAGATCTAGCTGGTCTGTCATATTAAAGAGACAGTAGATCTAGCTGGTCTGTCATATTAAGAGACAGTAGATCTAGCTGGTCTGTCATATTATAATAGAGAGAGTAGATCTAGCTGGTCTGTCATAATGAAATAGAGAGAGTAGATCTAGCTGGTCTGTCATAATATAATAGAGACAGTAGATCTAGCTGGTCTGTCATATTATAATAGAGACAGTAGATCTAGCTGGTCTGTCATAATATAATAGAGACAGTAGATCTAGCTGGTCTGTCATATTGTAATAGAGACAGTAGATCTAGCTGGTCTGTCATACTATAATTGTGACAGTAGGTCTAGCTGGTCTGTCATATTATAATAGAGACAGTAGATCTAGCTGGTCTGTCATAATATAATAGAGACAGTAGATCTAGCTGGTCTGTCATAATATAATAGAGACAGTAGATCTAGCTGGTCTGTCATAATATAATAGAGACAGTAGATCTAGCTGGTCTGTCATACTATAATTGTGACAGTAGGTCTAGCTGGTCTGTCATACTATAATTGTGACAGTAGGTCTAGCTGGTCTGTCATATTATAATAGAGACAGTAGATCTAGCTGGTCTGTCATAATATAATAGAGACAGTAGATCTAGCTGGTCTGTCATAATATAATAGAGACATTAGATCTAGCTGGTCTGTCATAATATAATAGAGACAGTAGATCTAGCTGGTTTGTCATATTACAGAGACAGTAGATCTAGCTGGTCTGTCATATTATAATAGAGACAGTAGATCTAGCTGGTCTGTCATAATATAATAGAGACAGTAGATCTAGCTGGTCTGTCATATTGTAATAGAGACAGTAGATCTAGCTGGTCTGTCATAATATAATAGAGACAGTAGATCTAGCTGGTCTGTCATAATATAATAGAGACAGTAGATCTAGCTGGTCTGTCATACTATAATTGTGACAGTAGGTCTAGCTGGTCTGTCATACTATAATTGTGACAGTAGATCTAGCTGGTCTGTCATAATATAATAGAGACAGTAGATCTAGCTGGTCTGTCATAATATAATAGAGACAGTAGATCTAGCTGGTCTGTCATACTATAATTGAGACAGTAGATCTAGCTGGTCTGTCATACTATAATTGTGACAGTAGGTCTAGCTGGTCTGTCATATTATAATAGAGACAGTAGATCTAGCTGGTCTGTCATAATATAATAGAGACAGTAGATCTAGCTGGTCTGTCATAATATAATAGAGACAGTAGATCTAGCTGGTCTGTCATATTATAATAGAGACAGTAGATCTAGCTGGTCTGTCATACTATAATAGAGACAGTAGATCTAGCTGGTCTGTCATATTATAATAGAGACAGTAGATCTAGCTGGTCTGTCATAATATAATAGAGACAGTAGATCTAGCTGGTCTGTCATAATATAATAGAGACAGTAGATCTAGCTGGTCTGTCATAATATAATAGAGACAGTAGATCTAGCTGGTCTGTCATACTATAATTGAGACAGTAGATCTAGCTGGTCTGTCATAATATAATAGAGACAGTAGATCTAGCTGGTCTGTCATATAATATAATAGAGACAGTAGATCTAGCTGGTCTGTCATAATATAATAGAGACAGTAGATCTAGCTGGTCTGTCATAATATAATAGAGACAGTAGATCTAGCTGGTCTGTCATATTATAATAGAGACAGTAGATCTAGCTGGTCTGTCATATATAATAGAGACAGTAGATCTAGCTGGTCTGTCATATTATAATAGAGACAGTAGATCTAGCTGGTCTGTCATAATATAATAGAGACAGTAGATCTAGCTGGTCTGTCATATTATAATAGAGACAGTAGATCTAGCTGGTCTGTCATAATATAATAGAGACAGTAGATCTAGCTGGTCTGTCATATTATAATAGAGACAGTAGATCTAGCTGGTCTGTCATACTATAATTGTGACAGTAGATCTAGCTGGTCTGTCATACTATAATTGTGACAGTAGGTCTAGCTGGTCTGTCATAATATAATAGAGACAGTAGATCTAGCTGGTCTGTCATAATATAATAGAGACAGTAGATCTAGCTGGTCTGTCATAATATAATAGAGACAGTAGATCTAGCTGGTCTGTCATAATATAATAGAGACAGTAGATCTAGCTGGTCTGTCATATTATAATAGAGACAGTAGATCTAGCTGGTCTGTCATAATATAATAGAGACAGTAGATCTAGCTGGTCTGTCATAATATAATAGAGACAGTAGATCTAGCTGGTCTGTCATAATATAATAGAGACAGTAGAGCTGGTCTGTCTGGTTTGTCATATTATAATAGAGACAGTAGATCTAGCTGGTCTGTCATATTATAATAGAGACAGTAGATCTAGCTGGTCTGTCATAATATAATAGAGACAGTAGATCTAGCTGGTCTGTCATATTATAATAGAGACAGTAGATCTAGCTGGTCTGTCATAATATAATAGAGACAGTAGATCTAGCTGGTCTGTCATATATAATAGAGACAGTAGATCTAGCTGGTCTGTCATAATATAATAGAGACAGTAGATCTTGCTGATTTGTCATATTACAATAGAGACAGTAGATCTATCTGGTCTGTCATATTATAATAGAGACAGTAGATCTAGCTGGTCTGTCATAATATAATAGAGACAGTAGATCTAGCTGGTCTGTCATATTATAATAGAGACAGTAGATCTAGCTGGTCTGTCATAATATAATACAGACAGTAGATCTACCTGGTCTGTCATAATATAATAGAGGCAGTAGATCTAGCTGGTCTGTCATACTATAATTGTGACAGTAGGTCTAGCTGGTCTGTCATATTATAATAGAGACAGTAGATCTAGCTGGTCTGTCAGATCTAGCTGGTCTGTCATAATATAATAGAGACAGTAGATCTAGCTGGTCTGTCATAATATAATAGAGACAGTAGATCTAGCTGGTCTGTCATAATATAATAGAGACAGTAGATCTAGCTGGTCTGTCATACTATAATAGAGACAGTAGATCTAGCTGGTCTGTCATACTATAATTGTGACAGTAGATCTAGCTGGTCTGTCATATTATAATAGAGACAGTAGATCTAGCTGGTCTGTCATAATATAATAGAGACAGTAGATCTAGCTGGTCTGTCATAATATAATAGAGACAGTAGATCTAGCTGGTCTGTCATAATATAATAGAGACAGTAGATCTAGCTGGTCTGTCATATTATAATAGAGACAGTAGATCTAGCTGGTCTGTCATATTATAATAGAGACAGTAGATCTAGCTGGTCTGTCATAATATAATAGAGACAGTAGATCTAGCTGGTCTGTCATATTATAATAGAGACAGTAGATCTAGCTGGTCTGTCATAATATAATAGAGACAGTAGATCTAGCTGGTCTGTCATATTGTAATAGAGACAGTAGATCTAGCTGGTCTGTCATACTATAATTGTGACAGTAGGTCTAGCTGGTCTGTCATACTATAATTGTGACAGTAGATCTAGCTGGTCTGTCATAATATAATAGAGACAGTAGATCTAGCTGGTCTGTCATAATATAATAGAGACAGTAGATCTAGCTGGTCTGTCATACTATAATTGTGACAGTAGGTCTAGCTGGTCTGTCATACTATAATTGTGACAGTAGGTCTAGCTGGTCTGTCATATTATAATAGAGACAGTAGATCTAGCTGGTATGTCATAATATAATAGAGACAGTAGATCTAGCTGGTCTGTCATAATATAATAGAGACATTAGATCTAGCTGGTCTGTCATAATATAATAGAGACAGTAGATCTAGCTGGTTTGTCATATTACAGAGACAGTAGATCTAGCTGGTCTGTCATATTATAATAGAGACAGTAGATCTAGCTGGTCTGTCATAATATAATAGAGGCAGTAGATCTAGCTGGTCTGTCATATTGTAATAGAGACAGTAGATCTAGCTGGTCTGTCATAATATAATAGAGACAGTAGATCTAGCTGGTCTGTCATATTATAATAGAGACAGTAGATCTAGCTGGTCTGTCATAATATAATAGAGACAGTAGATCTAGCTGGTCTGTCATAATATAATAGAGACAGTAGATCTAGCTGGTCTGTCATAATATAATAGAGACAGTAGATCTAGCTGGTTTGTCATATTACAGAGACAGTAGATCTAGCTGGTCTGTCATATTATAATAGAGACAGTAGATCTAGCTGGTCTGTCATAATATAATAGAGACAGTAGATCTAGCTGGTCTGTCATATTGTAATAGAGACAGTAGATCTAGCTGGTCTGTCATACTATAATTGTGACAGTAGGTCTAGCTGGTCTGTCATACTATAATTGTGACAGTAGATCTAGCTGGTCTGTCATAATATAATAGAGACAGTAGATCTAGCTGGTCTGTCATAATATAATAGAGACAGTAGATCTAGCTGGTCTGTCATACTATAATTGTGACAGTAGGTCTAGCTGGTCTGTCATACTATAATTGTGACAGTAGGTCTAGCTGGTCTGTCATATTATAATAGAGACAGTAGATCTAGCTGGTCTGTCATAATATAATAGAGACAGTAGATCTAGCTGGTCTGTCATAATATAATAGAGACATTAGATCTAGCTGGTCTGTCATAATATAATAGAGACAGTAGATCTAGCTGGTTTGTCATATTACAGAGACAGTAGATCTAGCTGGTCTGTCATATTATAATAGAGACAGTAGATCTAGCTGGTCTGTCATAATATAATAGAGGCAGTAGATCTAGGTGTTCTGTCATATTGTAATAGAGACAGTAGATCTAGCTGGTCTGTCATATTATAATAGAGACAGTAGATCTAGCTGGTCTGTCATATTATAATAGAGACAGTAGATCTAGCTGGTCTGTCATAATATAATAGAGACAGTAGATCTAGCTGGTCTGTCATAATATAATAGAGACATTAGATCTAGCTGGTCTGTCATAATATAATAGAGACAGTAGATCTAGCTGGTCTGTCATACTATAATTGTGACAGTAGATCTAGCTGGTCTGTCATATTATAATAGAGACAGTAGATCTAGCTGGTCTGTCATAATATAATAGATAAATTAGATCTAGCTGGTCTGTCATAATATAATAGAGACAGTAGATCTAGCTGGTCTGTCATACTATAATTGTGACAGTAGGTCTAGCTGGTCTGTCATATTATAATAGAGACAGTAGATCTAGCTGGTCTGTCATAATATAATAGAGACAGTAGATCTAGCTGGTCTGTCATAATATAATAGAGACAGTAGATCTAGCTGGTCTGTCATAATATAATAGAGACAGTAGATCTAGCTGGTCTGTCATAATATAATAGAGACAGTAGATCTAGCTGGTCTGTCATATTATAATAGAGACAGTAGATCTAGCTGGTCTGTCATAATATAATAGAGACAGTAGATCTAGCTGGTCTGTCATAATATAATAGAGACAGTAGATCTAGCTGGTCTGTCATACTATAATTGTGACAGTAGATCTAGCTGGTCTGTCATAATATAATAGAGACAGTAGATCTAGCTGGTCTGTCATAATATAATAGAGACAGTAGATCTAGCTGGTCTGTCATAATATAATAGAGACAGTAGATCTAGCTGGTCTGTCATAATATAATAGAGACATTAGATCTAGCTGGTCTGTCATAATATAATAGAGACAGTAGATCTAGCTGGTCTGTCATACTATAATTGTGACAGTAGATCTAGCTGGTCTGTCATATTATAATAGAGACAGTAGATCTAGCTGGTCTGTCATAATATAATAGAGACAGTAGATCTAGCTGGTCTGTCATAATATAATAGAGACATTAGATCTAGCTGGTCTGTCATACTATAATTGTGACAGTAGATCTAGCTGGTCTGTCATAATATAATAGAGACATTATATCTAGCTGGTCTGTCATAATATAATAGAGACAGTAGATCTAGGTGGTCTGTCATAATATAATAGATAAATTAGATCTAGCTGGTCTGTCATAATATAATAGAGACAGTAGATCTAGCTGGTCTGTCATACCATATAATTGTGACAGTAGGTCTAGCTGGTCTGTCATATTATAATAGAGACAGTAGATCTAGCTGGTCTGTCATAATATAATAGAGACAGTAGATCTAGCTGGTCTGTCATAATATAATAGAGACAGTAGATCTAGCTGGTCTGTCATATTGTAATAGAGACAGTAGATCTAGCTGGTCTGTCATAATATAATAGAGACAGTAGATCTAGCTGGTTTGTCATATTACAGAGACAGTAGATCTAGCTGGTCTGTCATATTATAATAGAGACAGTAGATCTAGCTGGTCTGTCAACATATAACAGTGACAGTAGATCTAGCTGCTCTGTCATAACATAATAGAGACAGGAGATCTAGCTGGTCTGTCATACTATAATTGTGACAGTAGGTCTAGCTGGTCTGTCATATTATAATAGAGACAGTAGATCTAGCTGGTCTGTCATAATATAATAGAGACAGTAGATCTAGCTGGTCTGTCATAATATAATAGAGACAGTAGATCTAGCTGGTCTGTCATAATATAATAGAGACAGTAGATCTAGCTGGTCTGTCATAATATAATAGAGACAGTAGATCTAGCTGGTCTGTCATAATATAATAGAGACAGTAGATCTAGCTGGTCTGTCATACTATAATTGTGACAGTAGGTCTAGCTGGTCTGTCATATTATAATAGAGACAGTAGATCTAGCTGGTCTGTCATAATATAATAGATAAATTAGATCTAGCTGGTCTGTCATAATATAATAGAGACAGTAGATCTAGCTGGTCTGTCATAATATAATAGAGACAGTAGATCTAGCTGGTCTGTCATATTATAATAGAGACAGTAGATCTAGCTGGTCTGTCATAATATAATAGAGACAGTAGATCTAGCTGGTCTGTCATAATATAATAGAGACAGTAGATCTAGCTGGTCTGTCATAATATAATAGAGACAGTAGATCTAGCTGGTCTGTCATACTATAATTGTGACAGTAGATCTAGCTGGTCTGTCATATTATAATAGAGACAGTAGATCTAGCTGGTCTGTCATATTGTAATAGAGACAGTAGATCTAGCTGGTCTGTCATAATATAATAGAGACAGTAGATCTAGCTGGTTTGTCATATTACAGAGACAGTAGATCTAGCTGGTCTGTCATATTATAATAGAGACAGTAGATCTAGCTGGTCTGTCAACATATAACAGTGACAGTAGATCTAGCTGCTCTGTCATAACATAACAGAGACAGGAGATCTAGCTGGTCTGTCATACTATAATTGTGACAGTAGGTCTAGCTGGTCTGTCATACTATAATTGTGACAGTAGGTCTAGCTGGTCTGTCATATTATAATAGAGACAGTAGATCTAGCTGGTCTGTCATAATATAATAGAGACAGTAGATCTAGCTGGTCTGTCATACTATAATTGTGACAGTAGGTCTAGCTGGTCTGTCATATTATAATAGAGACAGTAGATCTAGCTGGTATGTCATAATATAATAGAGACAGTAGATCTAGCTGGTCTGTCATAATATAATAGAGACATTAGATCTAGCTGGTCTGTCATAATATAATAGAGACAGTAGATCTAGCTGGTTTGTCATATTACAGAGACAGTAGATCTAGCTGGTCTGTCATATTATAATAGAGACAGTAGATCTAGCTGGTCTGTCATAATATAATAGAGGCAGTAGATCTAGGTGTTCTGTCATATTGTAATAGAGACAGTAGATCTAGCTGGTCTGTCATAATATAATAGAGACAGTAGATCTAGCTGGTCTGTCATATTATAATAGAGACAGTAGATCTAGCTGGTCTGTCATAATATAATAGAGACAGTAGATCTAGCTGGTCTGTCATAATATAATAGAGACATTAGATCTAGCTGGTCTGTCATAATATAATAGAGACAGTAGATCTAGCTGGTCTGTCATACTATAATTGTGACAGTACGTCTAGCTGGTCTGTCATATTATAATAGAGACAGTAGATCTAGCTGGTCTGTCATAATATAATAGATAAATTAGATCTAGCTGGTCTGTCATAATATAATAGAGACAGTAGATCTAGCTGGTCTGTCATACTATAATTGTGACAGTAGGTCTAGCTGGTCTGTCATATTATAATAGAGACAGTAGATCTAGCTGGTCTGTCATAATATAATAGAGACAGTAGATCTAGCTGGTCTGTCATAATATAATAGAGACATTAGATCTAGCTGGTCTGTCATAATATAATAGAGACAGTAGATCTAGCTGGTCTGTCATACTATAATTGTGACAGTACGTCTAGCTGGTCTGTCATATTATAATAGAGACAGTAGATCTAGCTGGTCTGTCATAATATAATAGAGACAGTAGATCTAGCTGGTCTGTCATAATATAATAGAGACATTAGATCTAGCTGGTCTGTCATACTATAATTGTGACAGTAGATCTAGCTGGTCTGTCATAATATAATAGAGACATTATATCTAGCTGGTCTGTCATAATATAATAGAGACATTAGATCTAGCTGGTCTGTCATACTATAATTGTGACAGTAGGTCTAGCTGGTCTGTCATATTATTATAGAGACAGTAGATCTAGCTGGTCTGTCATAATATAATAGAGACAGTAGATCTAGCTGGTCTGTCATATTATAATAGAGACAGTAGATCTAGCTGGTCTGTCATAATATAATAGAGACAGTAGATCTAGCTGGTCTGTCATAATATAATAGAGACATTAGATCTAGCTGGTCTGTCATAATATAATAGAGACAGTAGATCTAGCTGGTCTGTCATACTATAATTGTGACAGTACGTCTAGCTGGTCTGTCATATTATAATAGAGACAGTAGATCTAGCTGGTCTGTCATAATATAATAGAGACAGTAGATCTAGCTGGTCTGTCATACTATAATTGTGACAGTAGGTCTAGCTGGTCTGTCATATTATAATAGAGACAGTAGATCTAGCTGGTCTGTCATAATATAATAGAGACAGTAGATCTAGCTGGTCTGTCATAATATAATAGAGACATTAGATCTAGCTGGTCTGTCATAATATAATAGAGACAGTAGATCTAGCTGGTTTGTCATATTACAGAGACAGTAGATCTAGCTGGTCTGTCATATTATAATAGAGACAGTAGATCTAGCTGGTCTGTCATAATATAATAGAGGCAGTAGATCTAGGTGTTCTGTCATATTGTAATAGAGACAGTAGATCTAGCTGGTCTGTCATAATATAATAGAGACAGTAGATCTAGCTGGTCTGTCATATTATAATAGAGACAGTAGATCTAGCTGGTCTGTCATAATATAATAGAGACAGTAGATCTAGCTGGTCTGTCATAATATAATAGAGAAATTAGATCTAGCTGGTCTGTCATAATATAATAGAGACAGTAGATCTAGCTGGTCTGTCATACTATAATTGTGACAGTAGATCTAGCTGGTCTGTCATATTATAATAGAGACAGTAGATCTAGCTGGTCTGTCATAATATAATAGAGAAATTAGATCTAGCTGGTCTGTCATAATATAATAGAGACAGTAGATCTAGCTGGTCTGTCATACTATAATTGTGACAGTAGGTCTAGCTGGTCTGTCATATTATAATAGAGACAGTAGATCTAGCTGGTCTGTCATAATATAATAGAGACAGTAGATCTAGCTGGTCTGTCATAATATAATAGAGACATTAGATCTAGCTGGTCTGTCATAATATAATAGAGACAGTAGATCTAGCTGGTCTGTCATACTATAATTGTGACAGTACGTCTAGCTGGTCTGTCATAATATAATAGAGACAGTAGATCTAGCTGGTCTGTCATAATATAATAGAGACATTAGATCTAGCTGGTCTGTCATACTATAATTGTGACAGTAGATCTAGCTGGTCTGTCATAATATAATAGAGACAGTAGATCTAGCTGGTCTGTCATAATATAATAGAGACATTAGATCTAGCTGGTCTGTCATAATATAATAGAGACAGTAGATCTAGCTGGTCTGTCATAATATAATAGAGACAGTAGATCTAGCTGGTCTGTCATACTATAATTGTGACAGTAGGTCTAGCTGGTCTGTCATATTATAATAGAGACAGTAGATCTAGCTGGTCTGTCATAATATAATAGAGACAGTAGATCTAGCTGGTCTGTCATAATATAATAGAGACAGTAGATCTAGCTGGTTTGTCATATTACAGAGACAGTAGATCTAGCTGGTCTGTCATATTATAATAGAGACAGTAGATCTAGCTGGTCTGTCATAATATAATAGAGGCAGTAGATCTAGCTGGTCTGTCATATTGTAATAGAGACAGTAGATCTAGCTGGTCTGTCATAATATAATAGAGACAGTAGATCTAGCTGGTCTGTCATATTATAATAGAGACAGTAGATCTAGCTGGTCTGTCATAATATAATAGAGACAGTAGATCTAGCTGGTCTGTCATAATATAATAGAGACATTAGATCTAGCTGGTCTGTCATAATATAATAGAGACAGTAGATCTAGCTGGTCTGTCATACTATAATTGTGACAGTACGTCTAGCTGGTCTGTCATATTATAATAGAGACAGTAGATCTAGCTGGTCTGTCATAATATAATAGATAAATTAGATCTAGCTGGTCTGTCATAATATAATAGAGACAGTAGATCTAGCTGGTCTGTCATACTATAATTGTGACAGTAGGTCTAGCTGGTCTGTCATATTATAATAGAGACAGTAGATCTAGCTGGTCTGTCATAATATAATAGAGACAGTAGATCTAGCTGGTCTGTCATAATATAATAGGGACATTAGATCTAGCTGGTCTGTCATAATATAATAGAGACAGTAGATCTAGCTGGTCTGTCATACTATAATTGTGACAGTACGTCTAGCTGGTCTGTCATATTATAATAGAGACAGTAGATCTAGCTGGTCTGTCATAATATAATAGAGACAGTAGATCTAGCTGGTCTGTCATAATATAATAGAGACATTAGATCTAGCTGGTCTGTCATACTATAATTGTGACAGTAGATCTAGCTGGTCTGTCATAATATAATAGAGACATTATATCTAGCTGGTCTGTCATAATATAATAGAGACATTAGATCTAGGTGGTCTGTCATAATATAATAGAGACAGTAGATCTAGCTGGTCTGTCATAATATAATAGAGACATTAGATCTAGCTGGTCTGTCATAATATAATAGAGACAGTAGATCTAGCTGGTCTGTCATACTATAATTGTGACAGTACGTCTAGCTGGTCTGTCATATTATAATAGAGACAGTAGATCTAGCTGGTCTGTCATAATATAATAGAGACAGTAGATCTAGCTGGTCTGTCATAATATAATAGAGACATTAGATCTAGCTGGTCTGTCATACTATAATTGTGACAGTAGATCTAGCTGGTCTGTCATAATATAATAGAGACATTATATCTAGCTGGTCTGTCATAATATAATAGAGACAGTAGATCTAGGTGGTCTGTCATAATATAATAGATAAATTAGATCTAGCTGGTCTGTCATAATATAATAGAGACAGTAGATCTAGCTGGTCTGTCATACTATAATTGTGACAGTAGGTCTAGCTAGTCTGTCATATTATAATAGAGACAGTAGATCTAGCTGGTCTGTCATAATATAATAGAGACAGTAGATCTAGCTGGTCTGTCATAATATAATAGAGACAGTAGATCTAGCTGGTCTGTCATATTATAATAGAGACAGTAGATCTAGCTGGTCTGTCATAATATAATAGAGACAGTAGATCTAGCTGGTTTGTCATATTACAGAGACAGTAGATCTAGCTGGTCTGTCATATTATAATAGAGACAGTAGATCTAGCTGGTCTGTCAACATATAACAGTGACAGTAGATCTAGCTGGTCTGTCATAACATAATAGAGACAGGAGATCTAGCTGGGTGTCATACTATAATTGAGACAGTAGATCAGCTGGGTCTGTCATATTACAGAGACAGTAGTCTAGCTGGCTGTCATATTATTATAGAGACAGTAGATCTAGCTGGTCTGTCATAATATAATAGAGACAGTAGATCTAGCTGGTCTGTCATATTATAATAGAGACAGTAGATCTAGCTGGTCTGTCATAATATAATAGAGACAGTGGATCTAGGGTCTGTCATATTGTAATAGATAAAGTAGATCTAGCTGGTCTGTCATAATATAATAGTGACAGTAGGTCTAGCTGGTCTGTCATACTATAATTGTGACAGTAGGTCTAGCTGGTCTGTCATATTATACAGAGACAGTAGATCTAGCTGGTCTGTCATACTATAATAGAGACAGTAGATCTAGCTGGTCTGTCATACTATAATAGTGACAGTAGATCTAGCTTGTCTGTCATAATATAATAGAGACAGTAGATCTAGCTGGTCTGTCATAATATAATAGAGACAGTAGATCTAGCTGGTCTGTCATATTATAATAGAGACAGTAGATCTAGCTGGTCTGTCATAATATATAGCCAGAGACAGTAGATCTAGCTGGTTTGTCATAATTACAGAGACAGTAGATCTAGCTGGTCTGTCATATTATAATAGAGACAGTAGATCTAGCTGGTCTGTCATAATATAATAGAGACAGTAGATCTAGCTGGTCTGTCATAATATACAGAGACAGTAGATTCAGGTGGTCTGTCATAATATAATAGAGACAGCAGATCTAGCTGGTCTGTCATATTATAATAGAGACATTAGATCTAGCTGGTCTGTCATGCACATAATGTGACAGTAGATCTAGCTGGTCTGTCATATCATAATTGTGACAGTAGATCTAGCTGGTCTGTCATATTATAATAGAGACAGTAGATCTAGCTGGTCTGTCATAATATAATAGAGACAGTAGATCTAGCTGGTCTGTCATAATATAATAGATATAGTAGGGTCTAGCTGGTCTGTCATAATATAATAGTGACAGTAGATCTAGCTGGTCTGTCATACTATAATAGAGACAGTAGATCTAGCTGGTATGTCATATTATAATAGAGACAGTAGATCTAGCTGGTCTGTCATAATATAATAGAGACAGTAGATCTAGCTGGTCTGTCATAATATAATAGAGACAGTAGATCTAGCTGGCTTGTCATATTGCAACAGAGACAGTAGATCTAGTTGTCTGTCATATATTATATAACGCATGTGCAGATCTAGCTGTTTGTCATATTAATAGAGACAGTAGATCTAGCTGGGTCTGTCATATTATAATAGAGACAGCAGATCTAGCTGGTCTGTCAACATATAACAGAGACAGTAGATCTAGCTGCTCTGTCATAACATAATAGAGACAGCAGATCTAGCTGGTCTGTCATGCTATAATAGTGACAGTAGATCTAGCTGGTCTGTCGCTATTATGGAGACAGTAGATCTAGCTGGTCTGTCATAATATAATAGAGACAGTAGATCTAGCTGGTTTGTCATATTACAGAGACAGTAGATCTAGCTGGTCTGTCATATTATAACAGAGACAGTAGATCTAGCTTTTCTGTCATAATATAATAGAGAAATAGATCTAGCTGGTCTGTCATATTGTAATAGAGACAGTAGATCTAGCTGGTCTGTCATACTATAATTGTGACAGTAGGTCTAGCTGGTCTGTCATACTATAATAGAGACAGTAGATCTAGCTGGTCTGTCATAATATAATAGAGACAGTAGATCTAGCTGGTCTGTCATAATATAATAGAGACAGTAGATCTAGCTGGTCTGTCATATTGTAATTGAGACAGTAGATCTAGCTGGTCTTGCTACTATAATAGAGACAGTAGATCTAGCTGGTTTGTCATATTACAGAGACAGTAGATCTAGCTGGATGTCATATTATAATAGAGACAGTAGATCTAGCTGGTCTGTCATGGGTATAACAGAGACATTAGATCTAGCTGGTCTGTCATAATATAATAGAGACAGTAGATCTAGCTGGTTTGTCATACTTAATTGTGACAGTAGATCTAGCTGGTCTGTCATATTATAATAGAGACAGTAGATCTAGCTGGTCTGTCATATTATAATAGAGACAGTAGATCTAGCTGGTCTGTCATAATATAATAGAGGCAGTAGATCTAGCTGATCTGTCATAATATAATAGAGACAGTAGATCTAGCTGGTCTGTCATACTATAATTCGTGACAGTACGCCTAGCTGGTCTGTCATATTATAATAGAGACAGTAGATCTAGCTGATCTGTCATACTATACTGTGACAGTAGGGCTGGTCTGTCATACTATAATTGTGACAGTAGATCTAGCTGGTCTGTCATAATATAATAGAGACAGTAGATCTAGGTGGTCTGTCATAATATAATAGTGACAGTAGATCTAGCTGGTCTGTCATAATATAATAGAGACAGTAGTCTAGCTGGTCTGTCATACTATACTGTGACAGTAGGTCTAGCTGGTCTGTCATATTATATAATAGAGACACAGTAGATCTAGCTGGGTATGTCAATATAATAGAGACAGTAGACTAACTGGTCTGTCATAATATAATAGAGCATTAGATCTAGCTGGTCTTTCATATTGTAATAGAGACAGTAGATCTAGCTGGTCTGTCATATATAATAGAGACAGTAGATCTAGCTGGTCTGTCATATTATAATAGAGACAGTAGATCTAGCTGGTCTGTCATATTATAATAGAGACAGTAGATCTAGCTGGTCTGTCATATAACAGTGACAGTAGATCTAGCTGGGGGTCTGTCATAACATAATAGAGACAGTAGATCTAGCTGGGTCTGTCATATTATAATAGAGACAGTAGATCTAGCTGGTCTGTCAACATATAATAGTGACAGTAGATCTAGCTGGTCTGTCATAATATAATGTGATTAGTAAGTCTAGCTGGTCTGTCATATTATAATAGAGACAGTAGATCTAGCTGGTCTGTCAACATTACAGAGACAGTAGATCTAGCTGGTCTGTCATACTATAATAGAGACAGTAGATCTAGCTGGTCTGTCATAATATAATAGAGACAGTAGATCTAGCTGATCTGTCATATTATAACAGAGACAGTAGATCTAGCTGCTCTGTCATAACATAATAGAGACAGTAGGTCTAGCTGGTCTGTCATATACAGTAATTGTGACAGTAGGTCTAGCTGGTCTGTCATATTATTATAGAGACAGTAGATCTAGCTGGTCTGTCAAAATATAATAGAGACAGATCTAGCTGGTCTGTCATACTATAATTGTGACAGTAGGTCTAGCTGGGTGGTCTGTCAACATATAACAGTGACAGTAGATCTAGCTGGTCTGTCATAACATAATAGAGACAGGAGATCTAGCTGGTCTGTCATATTACAATAGAGACAGTAGATCTAGCTGGTCTGTCAACATATAACAGTGACAGTAGATCTAGCTGGTCTGTCATACTATAATTGTGACAGTAGGTCTAGCTGGTCTGTCATATTACAATAGAGACAGTAGATCTAGCTGGTCTGTCAACATATAACAGTGACAGTAGATCTAGCTGGTCTGTCATACTATAATTGTGACAGTAGATCTAGCTGGTCTGTCATATTATAATAGAGACAGTAGATCTAGCTGGTCTGTCATAATATAATAGAGACAGTAGATCTAGCTGGTCTGTCATAATATAATAGAGACAGTAGATCTAGCTGGTCTGTCATAATATAATAGAGACAGTAGATCTAGCTGGTCTGTCATAATATAATAGAGACAGTAGATCTAGCTGGTCTGTCATATTATAATAGAGACAGTAGATCTAGCTGGTCTGTCATAATATAATAGAGACAGTAGATCTAGCTGGTCTGTCATAATATAATAGAGACAGTAGATCTAGCTGGTCTGTCATAATATAATAGAGACAGTAGATCTAGCTGGTCTGTCATAATATAATAGAGACAGTAGATCTAGCTGGTCTGTCATACTATAATTGTGACAGTAGATCTAGCTGGTCTGTCATATTATAATAGAGACAGTAGATCTAGCTGGTCTGTCATAATATAATAGAGACAGTAGATCTAGCTGGTCTGTCATAATATAATAGAGACATTAGATCTAGCTGGTCTGTCATAATATAATAGAGACAGTAGATCTAGCTGGTCTGTCATACTATAATAGAGACAGTAGATCTAGCTGGTCTGTCATATTATAATAGAGACAGTAGATCTAGCTGGTCTGTCATAATATAATAGAGACAGTAGATCTAGCTGGTCTGTCATAATATAATAGAGACAGTAGATCTAGCTGGTCTGTCATACTATAATTGTGACAGTAGATCTAGCTGGTCTGTCATAATATAATAGAGACAGTAGATCTAGCTGGTCTGTCATAATATAATAGAGACAGTAGATCTAGCTGGTCTGTCATAATATAATAGAGACAGTAGATCTAGCTGGTCTGTCATAATATAATAGAGACAGTAGATCTAGCTGGTCTGTCATAATATAATAGAGACAGTAGATCTAGCTGGTCTGTCATACTATAATTGTGACAGTAGGTCTAGCTGGTCTGTCATATTATAATAGAGACAGTAGATCTAGCTGGTCTGTCATAATATAATAGAGACAGTAGATCTAGCTGGTCTGTCATATTATAATAGAGACAGTAGATCTAGCTGGTCTGTCAACATATAACAGTGACAGTAGATCTAGCTGGTCTGTCATAATATAATAGAGACATTAGATCTAGCTGGTCTGTCATAATATAATAGAGACAGTAGATCTAGCTGGTCTGTCATAATATAATAGATAAATTAGATCTAGCTGGTCTGTCATAATATAATAGAGACAGTAGATCTAGCTGGTCTGTCATACTATAATTGTGACAGTAGGTCTAGCTGGTCTGTCATATTATAATAGAGACAGTAGATCTAGCTGGTCTGTCATAATATAATAGAGACAGTAGATCTAGCTGGTCTGTCATAATATAATAGAGACAGTAGATCTAGCTGGTCTGTCATATTGTAATAGAGACAGTAGATCTAGCTGGTTTGTCATATTACAGAGACAGTAGATCTAGCTGGTCTGTCATATTATAATAGAGACAGTAGATCTAGCTGGTCTGTCAACATATAACAGTGACAGTAGATCTAGCTGGTCTGTCATAACATAATAGAGACAGGAGATCTAGCTGGTCTGTCATACTATAATTGTGACAGTAGGTCTAGCTGGTCTGTCATATTATAATAGAGACAGTAGATCTAGCTGGTCTGTCATAATATAATAGAGACAGTAGATCTAGCTGGTCTGTCATAATATAATAGAGACAGTAGATCTAGCTGGTCTGTCATAATATAATAGAGACAGTAGATATAGTTGGTCTGTCATAATATAATAGAGACAGTAGCTCTAGCTGGTCTGTCATAATATAATAGAGACAGTAGATCTAGCTGGTCTGTCATACTATAATTGTGACAGTAGATCTAGCTGGTCTGTCATATTATAATAGAGAGTGACAGTACTTCTAGCTGGTCTGTCATATTATAATAGAGACAGTAGATCTAGCTGGTCTGTCATAATATAATAGAGACAGTAGATCTAGCTGGTCTGTCATAATATAATAGAGACATTAGATCTAGCTGGTCTGTCATACTATAATTGTGACAGTAGATCTAGCTGGTCTGTCATAATATAATAGAGACATTATATCTAGCTGGTCTGTCATAATATAATAGAGACAGTAGATCTAGGTGGTCTGTCATAATATAATAGATAAATTAGATCTAGCTGGTCTGTCATAATATAATAGAGACAGTAGATCTAGCTGGTCTGTCATACTATAATTGTGACAGTAGGTCTAGCTAGTCTGTCATATTATAATAGAGACAGTAGATCTAGCTGGTCTGTCATAATATAATAGAGACAGTAGATCTAGCTGGTCTGTCATAATATAATAGAGACAGTAGATCTAGCTGGTCTGTCATATTGTAATAGAGACAGTAGATCTAGCTGGTCTGTCATAATATAATAGAGACAGTAGATCTAGCTGGTTTGTCATATTACAGAGACAGTAGATCTAGCTGGTCTGTCATATTATAATAGAGACAGTAGATCTAGCTGGTCTGTCATACTATAATTGTGACAGTAGGTCTAGCTGGTCTGTCATATTATAATAGAGACAGGTCTGTCAGATCTAGCTGGTCTGTCATACTATAATAGTGACAGTAGATCTAGCTGGTCTGTCATATTATAATAGAGACAGTAGATCTAGCTGGTCTGTCATAATATAATAGAGACAGTAGATCTAGCTGGTCTGTCATAATATAATAGAGACAGTAGATCTAGCTGGTCTGTCATAATATAATAGAGACAGTAGATCTAGCTGGTCTGTCATAATATAATAGAGACAGTAGATCTAGCTGGTCTGTCATAATATAATAGAGACAGTAGATCTAGCTGGTCTGTCATACTATAATTGTGACAGTAGGTCTAGCTAGTCTGTCATATTATAATAGAGACAGTAGATCTAGCTGGTCTGTCATAATATAATAGAGACAGTAGATCTAGCTGGTCTGTCATAATATAATAGAGACAGTAGATCTAGCTGGTCTGTCATAATATAATAGAGACAGTAGATCTAGCTGGTCTGTCATAATATAATAGAGACAGTAGATCTAGCTGGTCTGTCATATTATAATAGAGACAGTAGATCTAGCTGGTCTGTCATATTATAATAGAGACAGTAGATCTAGCTGGTCTGTCAACATATAACAGTGACAGTAGATCTAGCTGGTCTGTCATAACATAATAGAGACAGGAGATCTAGCTGGTCTGTCATATTACAATAGAGACAGTAGATCTAGCTGGTCTGTCAACATATAACAGTGACAGTAGATCTAGCTGGTCTGTCATACTATAATTGTGACAGTAGGTCTAGCTGGTCTGTCATATTATAATAGAGACAGTAGATCTAGCTGGTCTGTCATACTATAATTGTGACAGTAGATCTAGCTGGTCTGTCATATTATAATAGAGACAGTAGATCTAGCTGGTCTGTCATAATATAATAGAGACAGTAGATCTAGCTGGTCTGTCATATATAATAGAGACAGTAGATCTAGCTGGTCTGTCATATATAATAGAGACAGTAGATCTAGCTGGTCTGTCATAATATAATAGAGACAGTAGATCTAGCTGGTCTGACAGAGTAGATCTAGCTGGTCTGTCATATATAATAGAGACAGTAGATCTAGCTGGTCTGTCATAATATAATAGAGACAGTAGATCTAGCTGGTCTGTCATAATATAATAGAGACAGTAGATCTAGCTGGTCTGTCATAGCTATAATATAATAGAGACAGTAGATCTAGCTGGTCTGTCATAATATACAGTAGATCTAGCTGGTCTGTCATAATATAATAGAGACAGTAGATCTAGCTGGTCTGTCATAATATAATAGAGACAGTAGATCTAGCTGGTCTGTCATAATATAATAGAGACAGTAGATCTAGCTGGTCTGTCATAATATAATAGAGACAGTAGATCTAGCTGGTCTGTCATAATATAATAGAGACAGTAGATCTAGCTGGTCTGTCATAATATAATAGAGACAGTAGATCTAGCTGGTCTGTCATAATATAATAGAGACAGTAGATCTAGCTGGTCTGTCATAATATAATAGAGACAGTAGATCTAGCTGGTCTGTCATAATATAATAGAGACAGTAGATCTAGCTGGTCTGTCATATTATAATAGAGACAGTAGATCTAGCTGGTCTGTCATAATATAATAGAGACAGTAGATCTAGCTGGTCTGTCATAATATAATAGAGACAGTAGATCTAGCTGGTCTGTCATATTATAATAGAGACAGTAGATCTAGCTGGTCTGTCAACATATAACAGTGACAGTAGATCTAGCTGGTCTGTCATAACATAATAGAGACAGTAGATCTAGCTGGTCTGTCATAATATAATAGAGACAGTAGATCTAGCTGGTCTGTCATAATATAATAGAGACAGTAGATCTAGCTGGTCTGTCATAATATAATAGAGACAGTAGATCTAGCTGGTCTGTCATAATATAATAGAGACAGTAGATCTAGCTGGTCTGTCATAATATAATAGAGACAGTAGATCTAGCTGGTCTGTCATAATATAATAGAGACAGTAGATCTAGCTGGTCTGTCATAATAATAGAGACAGTAGATCTAGCTGGTCTGTCATAATATAATAGAGACAGTAGATCTAGCTGGTCTGTCAGATCTAGCTGGTCTGTCATAATATAATAGAGACAGTAGATCTAGCTGGTCTGTCATAATATAATAGAGACAGTAGATCTAGCTGGTCTGTCATAATATAATAGAGACAGTAGATCTAGCTGGTCTGTCATAATATAATAGAGACAGTAGATCTAGCTGGTTTGTCATAATATAATAGAGACATTAGATCTAGCTGGTCTGTCATAATATAATAGAGACATTAGATCTAGCTGGTCTGTCATAATATAATAGAGACAGTTGATCTAGCTGGTTTGTCATATTATAATAGAGACAGTAGCTCTAGCTGGTCTGTCAACATATAACAGTGACAGTAGATCTAGCTGGTTTGTCATAACATAATAGAGACAGGAGATCTAGCTGGTCTGTCATAATATAATACAGACAGTAGATCTAGCTGGTCTGTCATATTATAATAGAGACAGTAGATCTAGCTGGTCTGTCATAATATAATAGAGACAGTAGATCTAGCTGGTCTGTCATAATATAATAGAGACAGTAGATCTAGCTGGTCTGTCATAATATAATAGAGACAGTAGATCTAGCTGGTCTGTCATAATATAATAGAGACAGTAGATCTAGCTGGTCTGTCATAATATAATAGAGACAGTAGATCTAGCTGGTCTGTCATAATATAATAGAGACAGTAGATCTAGCTGGTCTGTCATAATATAATAGAGACAGTAGATCTAGCTGGTCTGTCATAATATAATAGAGACAGTAGATCTAGCTGGTCTGTCATAATATAATAGAGACAGTAGATCTAGCTGGTCTGTCATAATATAATAGAGACAGTAGATCTAGCTGGTCTGTCATACTATAATAGTGACAGTAGATCTAGCTGGTCTGTCATATTATAATAGAGACAGTAGATCTAGCTGGTCTGTCATAATATAATAGAGACAGTAGATCTAGCTGGTCTGTCATAATATAATAGAGACAGTAGATCTAGCTGGTCTGTCATAATATAATAGAGACAGTAGATCTAGCTGGTCTGTCATATTATAATAGAGACAGTAGATCTAGCTGGTCTGTCATAATATAATAGAGACAGTAGATCTAGCTGGTCTGTCATAATATAATAGAGACAGTAGATCTAGCTGGTCTGTCATAATATAATAGAGACAGTAGATCTAGCTGGTCTGTCATAATATAATAGAGACAGTAGATCTAGCTGGTCTGTCATAATATAATAGAGACAGTAGATCTAGCTGGTCTGTCATAATATAATAGAGACAGTAGATCTAGCTGGTCTGTCATAATATAATAGAGACAGTAGATCTAGCTGGTCTGTCATACTATAATAGAGACAGTAGATCTAGCTGGTCTGTCATAATATAATAGAGACAGTAGATCTAGCTGGTCTGTCATAATATAATAGAGACAGTAGATCTAGCTGGTCTGTCATAATATAATAGAGACAGTAGATCTAGCTGGTCTGTCATACTATAATTGTGACAGTAGATCTAGCTGGTCTGTCATATTATAATAGAGACAGTAGATCTAGCTGGTCTGTCATAATATAATAGAGACAGTAGATCTAGCTGGTCTGTCATAATATAATAGAGACAGTAGATCTAGCTGGTCTGTCATAATATAATAGAGACAGTAGATCTAGCTGGTCTGTCATAATATAATAGAGACAGTAGATCTAGCTGGTCTGTCATATTATAATAGAGACAGTAGATCTAGCTGGTCTGTCATATTATATAATAGAGACAGTAGATCTAGCTGGTCTGTCATATATAATAGAGACAGTAGATCTAGCTGGTCTGTCATAACATAATAGAGACAGTAGATCTAGCTGGTCTGTCATACTATAATAGAGACAGTAGATCTAGCTGGTCTGTCATATTATAATAGAGACAGTAGATCTAGCTGGTCTGTCATAATATAATAGAGACAGTAGATCTAGCTGGTCTGTCATAATATAATAGAGACAGTAGATCTAGCTGGTCTGTCATAATATAATAGAGACAGTAGATCTAGCTGGTCTGTCATACTATAATTGTGACAGTAGATCTAGCTGGTCTGTCATATTATAATAGAGACAGTAGATCTAGCTGGTCTGTCATAATATAATAGAGACAGTAGATCTAGCTGGTCTGTCATAATATAATAGAGACATTAGATCTAGCTGGTCTGTCATACTATAATTGTGACAGTAGATCTAGCTGGTCTGTCATAATATAATAGAGACATTATATCTAGCTGGTCTGTCATAATATAATAGAGACAGTAGATCTAGGTGGTCTGTCATAATATAATAGATAAATTAGATCTAGCTGGTCTGTCATAATATAATAGAGACAGTAGATCTAGCTGGTCTGTCATACTATAATTGTGACAGTAGGTCTAGCTAGTCTGTCATATTATAATAGAGACAGTAGATCTAGCTGGTCTGTCATAATATAATAGAGACAGTAGATCTAACTGGTCTGTCATAATATAATAGAGACAGTAGATCTAGCTGGTCTGTCATATTGTAATAGAGACAGTAGATCTAGCTGGTCTGTCATAATATAATAGAGACAGTAGATCTAGCTGGTTTGTCATATTACAGAGACAGTAGATCTAGCTGGTCTGTCATATTATAATAGAGACAGTAGATCTAGCTGGTCTGTCAACATATAACAGTGACAGTAGATCTAGCTGGTCTGTCATAACATAATAGAGACAGGAGATCTAGCTGGTCTGTCATATTACAATAGAGACAGTAGATCTAGCTGGTCTGTCAACATATAACAGTGACAGTAGATCTAGCTGGTCTGTCATACTATAATTGTGACAGTAGGTCTAGCTGGTCTGTCATATTATAATAGAGACAGTAGATCTAGCTGGTCTGTCAACATATAACAGTGACAGTAGATCTAGCTGGTCTGTCATATTATAATAGAGACAGTAGATCTAGCTGGTCTGTCATAATATAATAGAGACAGTAGATCTAGCTGGTCTGTCATAATATAATAGAGACAGTAGATCTAGCTGGTCTGTCATATTGTAATAGAGACAGTAGATCTAGCTGGTCTGTCATAATATAATAGAGACAGTAGATCTAGCTGGTCTGTCATAATATAATAGAGACAGTAGATCTAGCTGGTCTGTCATAATATAATAGAGACAGTAGATCTAGCTGGTCTGTCATAATATAATAGAGACAGTAGATCTAGCTGGTCTGTCATAATATAATAGAGACAGTAGATCTAGCTGGTCTGTCATAATATAATAGAGACAGTAGATCTAGCTGGTCTGTCATATTATAATAGAGACAGTAGATCTAGCTGGTCTGTCATAATATAATAGAGACAGTAGATCTAGCTGGTCTGTCATAATATAATAGAGACAGTAGATCTAGCTAATATAATAGAGACAGTCTGTCATAATATAATAGAGACAGTAGATCTAGCTGGTCTGTCATAATATAATAGAGACAGTAGATCTAGCTGGTCTGTCATAATATAATAGAGACAGTAGATCTAGCTGGTCTGTCATAATATAATAGAGACAGTAGATCTAGCTGGTCTGTCATAATATAATAGAGACAGCTGGTCTGTCTAGCTAGTCTGTCTGTCATATTATAATAGAGACAGTAGATCTAGCTGGTCTATCATAATATAATCGAGACAGTAGATCTAGCTGGTTTGTCACATTACAGAGACAATAGATCTAGCTGGTCTGTCATAATATAATAGAGACAGTAGATCTAGCTGGTCTGTCAACATATAACAGTGACAGTAGATCTAGCTGGTCTGTCATATTACAGAGACAGTAGATCTAGCTGGTCTGTCTTATTATAAGAGACAGTAGATCTAGCTGGTCTGTCAACATATAACAGTGACAGTAGATCTAGCTGGTCTGTCATATTACAGAGACAGTAGATCTAGCTGGTCTGTCTTATTATAAGAGACAGTAGATCTAGCTGGTCTGTCATAATATAATAGTGACAGTAGATCTAGCTGGTCTGTCATACTATAATAGAGACAGTAGATCTAGCTGGTCTGTCATATTATAATAGAGACAGTAGATCTAGCTGGTCTGTCATAATATAAGATAGAGACAGTAGATCTAGCTGGTCTGTCATAATATAATAGAGACAGTAGATCTAGCTGGTCTGTCATAATATAATAGAGACAGTAGATCTAGCTGGTCTGTCATACTATAATAGTGACAGTAGATCTAGCTGGTCTGTCATATTATAATAGAGACAGTAGATCTAGCTGGTCTGTCATAATATAATAGAGACAGTAGATCTAGCTGGTCTGTCATAATATAATAGAGACAGTAGATCTAGCTGGTCTGTCATAATATAATAGAGACAGTAGATCTAGCTGGTCTGTCATAATATAATAGAGACAGTAGATCTAGCTGGTCTGTCATAATATAATAGAGACAGTAGATCTAGCTGGTCTGTCATAATATAATAGATAAATTAGATCTAGCTGGTCTGTCATAATATAATAGAGACAGTAGATCTAGCTGGTCTGTCATAATATAATAGAGACAGTAGATCTAGCTGGTCTGTCATATAATTGTATAGGTCTAGCTATATTATAATAGAGACAGTAGATCTAGCTGGTCTGTCATAATATAATAGAGACAGTAGATCTAGCTGGTCTGTCATAATATAATAGAGACAGTAGATCTAGCTGGTCTGTCATATTGTAATAGAGACAGTAGATCTAGCTGGTCTGTCATAATATAATAGAGACAGTAGATCTAGCTGGTTTGTCATATTACAGAGACAGTAGATCTAGCTGGTCTGTCATATTATAATAGAGACAGTAGATCTAGCTGGTCTGTCAACATATAACAGTGACAGTAGATCTAG
>NC_056456.1:41158404-41168467 GCF_018296145.1 Oncorhynchus tshawytscha
CATAATATAATAGAGACAGTAGATCTAGCTGGTCTGTCATAATATAATAGAGACAGTAGATCTAGCTGGTCTGTCATAATATAATAGAGACAGTAGATCTAGCTGGTCTGTCATATTATAATAGAGACAGTAGATCTAGCTGGTCTGTCATAATATAATAGAGACAGTAGATCTAGCTGGTCTGTCATAATATAATAGAGACATTAGATCTAGCTGGTCTGTCATAATATAATAGAGACAGTAGATCTAGCTGGTTTGTCATATTACAGAGACAGTAGATCTAGCTGGTCTGTCATATTATAATAGAGACAGTAGGTCTAGCTGGTCTGTCATATTATAATAGAGACAGTAGATCTAGCTGGTCTGTCATAATATAATAGAGCCAGTAGGTCTAGCTGGTCTGTCATAATATAATAGAGAAAGTAGATCTAGCTGGTCTGTCATAATATAATAGAGACAGTAGATCTAGCTGGTCTGTCATACTATAATTGTGACAGTAGGTCTAGCTGGTCTGTCATATTATAATAGAGACAGTAGATCTAGCTGGTCTGTCATAATATAATAGAGACAGTAGATCTAGCTGGTCTGTCATATTATAATAGAGACAGTAGATCTAGCTGGTCTGTCATAATATAATAGAGACAGTAGATCTAGCTGGTCTGTCATAATATAATAGAGAAATTAGATCTAGCTGGTCTGTCATAATATAATAGAGACAGTAGCTCTAGCTGGTCTGTCAACAAATAACAGTGACAGTAGATCTAGCTGGTCTGTCATCACATAATAGAGACAGGAGATCTAGCTGGTTTGTCATATTACAGAGACAGTAGGTCTACCTGGTCTGTCATATAATAATAGAGAGAGTAGGTCTACCTGGTCTGTCATAATATAATAGAGACAGTAGATCTAGCTGGTCTGTCATATTACAGAGACAGTAGATCTAGCTGGTCTGTCATATTATAATAGAGACAGTAGATCTAGCTGATCTGTCATAATATAATAGAGACGGTAGATCTAGCTGGTCTGTCATAATATAATAGAGACATTAGATCTAGCTGGTCTGTCATAATATAATAGAGACAGTTGATCTTGCTGGTTTGTCATATTACAGAGACAGTAGATCTAGCTGGTCTGTCATAATATAATAGAGACAGTAGCTCTAGCTGGTCTGTCAACAAATAACAGTGACAGTAGATCTAGCTGGTCTGTCATCACATAATAGAGACAGGAGATCTAGCTGGTCTGTCATAATATAATACAGACAGTAGATCTAGCTGGTCTGTCATAATATAATAGAGACAGTAGATCTAGCTGGTCTGTCATAATATAATAGAGACAGTAGATCTAGCTGGTCTGTCATAATATAATAGAGACAGTAGATCTAGCTGGTCTGTCATAATATAATAGAGACAGTAGATCTACCTGGTCTGTCATATTATTATCGAGACAGTAGATCTAGCTGGTCTGTCATAATATATTAGAGACAGTAGATCTAGCTGGTCTGTCATAATATAATAGAGACAGTAGATCTAGCTGGTCTGTCATAATATAATAGAGACAGTAGATCTAGCTGATCTGTCATATTATAATAGAGACAGTAGATCTAGCTGGTCTGTCATATTATAATAGAGACAGTAGATCTAGCTGGTCTGTCATAATATAATAGAGACAGTAGATCTAGCTGGTCTGTCATAATATAATAGAGACATTAGATCTAGCTGGTCTGTCATAATATAATAGAGACAGTAGATCTAGCTGGTCTGTCATATTATAATAGAGACAGTAGATCTAGCTGGTTTGTCATATTACAGAGACAGTAGATCTAGCTGGTCTGTCATAATATAATAGAGACAGTAGATCTAGCTGGTCTGTCATAATATAATACAGATAGTAGATCTAGCTGGTCTGTCATAATATAATAGAGACAGTAGATCTAGCTGGTCTGTCATAATATAATAGAGACAGTAGATCTAGCTGGTCTGTCATAATATAATAGAGACAGTAGAGCAAACTGGTCTGTCATAATATAATAGAGACAGTAGATCTAGCTGGTCTGTCATAATATAATAGAGACAGTAGATCTAGCTGGTCTGTCATAATATAATAATAGAGACAGTAGATCTAGCTGGTCTGTCATAATATAATGAGACAGTAGATCTAGCTGGTCTGTCATATTATAATAGAGACAGTAGATCTAGCTGGTCTGTCATATTATAATAGAGACAGTAGATCTAGCTGGTCTGTCATACTATAATAGACACAGTAGATCTAGCTGGTCTGTCATAATATAATAGAGACAGTAGATCTAGCTGGTCTGTCATAATATAATAGAGACAGTAGATCTAGCTGGTCTGTCATAATATAATTGTGACAGTAGATCTAGCTGGTCTGTCATAATATAATAGAGACAGTAGATCTAGCTGGTCTGTCATATTATAATAGAGACAGTAGATCTAGCTGGTCTGTCATAATATAATAGAGACAGTAGATCTAGCTGGTCTGTCATAATATAATAGAGACAGTAGATCTAGCTGGTCTGTCATAATATAATAGAGACAGTAGATCTAGCTGGTCTGTCATAATATAATAGAGACAGTAGATCTAGCTGGTCTGTCATAAATAATAGAGAGCTGGTCTGTCAGTAGAGATCTAGCTGGTCTGTCATCACATAATAGAGACAGGAGATCTAGCTGGTCTGTCATATTACAGAGACAGTAGGTCTACCTGGTCTGTCATATTATAATAGAGAGAGTAGGTCTACCTGGTCTGTCATAATATAATAGAGACAGTAGATCTAGCTGGTCTGTCATAATATAATAGAGACAGTAGATCTAGCTGGTCTGTCATAATATAATAGAGACGGTAGATCTAGCTGGTCTGTCATATTATAATAGAGACAGTAGATCTAGCTGATCTGTCATAATATAATAGAGACGGTAGATCTAGCTGGTCTGTCATAATATAATAGAGACATTAGATCTAGCTGGTCTGTCATAATATAATAGAGACAGTTGATCTAGCTGGTTTGTCATATTACAGAGACAGTAGATCTAGCTGGTCTGTCATAATATAATAGAGACAGTAGCTCTAGCTGGTCTGTCAACAAATAACAGTGACAGTAGATCTAGCTGGTCTGTCATCACATAATAGAGACAGGAGATCTAGCTGGTCTGTCATAATATAATAGAGACAGGAGATCTAGCTGGTCTGTCATAATATAATAGAGACAGTAGATCTAGCTGGTCTGTCATAATATAATAGAGACAGTAGATCTAGCTGGTTTGTCACATTACAGAGACAATAGATCTACCTGGTCTGTCATAATATAATAGAGACAGTACATCTACCTGGTCTGTCATATTATAATAGAGAGAGTAGATCTAGCTGGTCTGTCATAATATAATAGAGACAGTAGTTCTAGCTGGTCTGTCATATTGTAATAGAGACAGTAGATCTAGCTGGTCTGTCAGATTATAATAGAGACAGTAGATCTAGCTGGTCTGTCATAATATAATAGAGACAGTAGATCTAGCTGGTTTGTCATATTACAGAGACAGTAGATCTAGCTGGTCTGTCATATTATAATCGAGACAGTAAATCTACCTGGTCTGTCATAATGAAATAGAGACAGTAGATCTAGCTGGTCTGTCATAATATAATAGAGACAGTAGATATAGCTGGTCTGTCATATTATAATAGAGATAGTAGATCTAGCTGGTCTTTCATAATATAATAGAGACAGTAGATCTAGCAGGTCTGTCATAATATAATAGAGACAGTAGATATAGCTGGTCTGTCATATTATAATAGAGATAGTAGATCTAGCTGGTCTTTCATAATATAATAGAGACAGTAGATCTAGCAGGTCTGTCATAATATAATAGAGACAGTAGATCTAGCTGGTCTGTCATAATATAATAGAGACAGTAGATCTAGCTGGTCTTTCATAATATAATAGAGACAGTAGATCTAGCAGGTCTGTCATAATATAATAGAGACAGTAGATCTAGCTGGTCTGTCATAAAGAGAGTAGATCTAGCTGGTCTGTCATAATGAAAGAGAGAGAGTAGATCTAGCTGGTCTGTCATAATATAATAGAGACAGTAGATCTAGCTGGTCTTTCATAATATAATAGAGACAGTAGATCTAGCAGGTCTGTCATAATATAATAGAGACAGTAGATCTAGCTGGTCTGTCATAAAGAGAGTAGATCTAGCTGGTCTTTCATAATATAATAGAGACAGTAGATCTAGCAGGTCTGTCATAATATAATAGAGACAGTAGGTCTAGCTGGTCTGTCATATTATAATAGAGACAGTAGATCTAGCTGGTCTGTCATAATATAATAGAGACAGTAGATCTAGCTGGTCTGTCATAATATAATAGAGACATTAGATCTAGCTGGTCTGTCATAATATAATAGAGACAGTAGATCTAGCTGGTTTGTCATATTACAGAGACAGTAGATCTAGCTGGTCTGTCATATTATAATCGAGACAGTAAATCTACCTGGTCTGTCATAATGAAATAGAGACAGTAGATCTAGCTGGTCTGTCATAATATAATAGAGACAGTAGATATAGCTGGTCTGTCATATTATAATAGAGATAGTAGATCTAGCTGGTCTTTCATAATATAATAGAGACAGTAGATCTAGCAGGTCTGTCATAATATAATAGAGACAGTAGATCTAGCTGGTCTGTCATAATATAATAGAGACAGTAGATCTAGCTGGTCTTTCATAATATAATAGAGACAGTAGATCTAGCTGGTTTGTCAATTACAAAGACTGTAGATCTAGCTGGTCTGTCATAATATAATAGAGACAGGAGATCTAGCTGGTCTGTCATAATATAATAGAGACAGGAGATCTAGCAGGTCTGTCATAATATAATAGAGACAGTAGATCTAGCTGGTCTGTCATAATATAATAGAGACAGGAGATCTAGCTGGTCTGTCATAATATAATAGAGACAGTAGATCTAGCTGGTCTGTCATAAAGAGAGTAGATCTAGCTGGTCTGTCATAATATAATAGAGACAGTAGATCTAGCTGGTCTTTCATAATATAATAGAGACAGTAGATCTAGCAGGTCTGTCATAATATAATAGAGACAGTAGGTCTAGCTGGTCTGTCATAATGAAAGAGAGAGAGTAGATCTAGCTGGTCTGTCATAATATAATAGAGACAGTAGATCTAGCTGGTCTGTCATAATATAATAGAGACAGTAGATCTAGCTGGTTTGTCAATTACAAAGACTGTAGATCTAGCTGGTCTGTCATAATATAATAGAGACAGGAGATCTAGCTGGTCTGTCATAATATAATAGAGACAGGAGATCTAGCAGGTCTGTCATAATATAATAGAGACAGTAGATCTAGCTGGTCTGTCATAATATAATAGAGACAGGAGATCTAGCTGGTCTGTCATAATATAATAGACACAGTAGATCTAGCTGGTCTGTCATACTATAATTGTGACAGTAGGTCTAGCTGGTCTGTCATAATATAATAGAGACAGGAGATCTAGCTGGTCTGTCATATTATAATAGAGACAGTAGATCTAGCTGGTCTGTCATAATATAATAGAGACAGTAGATCTAGCTGGTCTGTCATAATACAGAGACCAGCTAGAGACCAGCTAGATATTACAAGACATCTGACTAGAGAACAGTCAGAGGGTGGTCAAGACATCTGACTAGAGAACAGCCAGAGGTCAAGACATCTGACTAGAGAACAGTCAGAGGGTGGTCAAGACATCTGACTAGAGAACAGCCAGAGGGTGGTCAAGACATCTGACTAGAGAACAGCCAGAGGTCAAGTCATCTGTCTGGATAACAGCCAGATGGTGGTCAAGACATCTTGCTTTCAAATCTGCTTTTGAATACTGACAAATCGACTTTGTGTGTTCAGACAGCAGTCATTTGCTGACATGTCTATATGCTAGTTGTCATGGTAATGACAGCTGTGTGTTCAGTGGTGTAGGCTGATTGGTGGTGGTGCTCATGCTTCCTATCAATCAGAAGCTAAGGTGACAATGGTTGCCATGATTTTTTAAAATTAAAAACAATGGTTGCCATGGAAGTTTCCCAGTCGCTCTTAATGTTCAAAATGATAGTGTAAGAACATTTTTAAAGCTTCAAAACAAGTCATTTTAGGAAAGCCACAGGAGTCAACTAGTTAACTTGGTAGCTGCTTGTTTGTAATTAGCGTGCTAGTTAGCTACCACATGTTCTTGTCAAACTGTCAACAGAGTAGTTACTGTAGCAAGCAACAAGATATGCCAAATAACAGTCTAAAAAAAATGCTTTAGGGCAAAGAAATCAGATTCAACCATTCAGACACAAGTCACACTGCCTGAAATCAGATTTGTATCTGACTTCAAACCACCTACGAAAGGGGGTTTGGAATGTGGCTTGAAATATCAGCCTCCATGTGCTTTTCAGATTCAGAATCGGAAATGCAAAAAAAAAGAAAAAAAGGAGAGTCATTTGAGTCACTTCAAACTGCCAATGTGAACAAGTCTTTAGAGGACAATGGAAGTTGACTTCAAAACCCTGATGTGGGCTAGATGCCTACCCTGACAGTTGTAGGTTAATACGACTTTATGGAAAACTACACCGACTAATAGGTGGCACTCTTTTTTCAGGCAGCATTTTCTGAGGTTCATTAGGAGAACATCATTGATTGGAGTTCACCTGTGGCAGATTTCCCCTCAGCCTCAAACTGTAACTAGGGTACTGTGCTCTACAACCAAGATGCATGAACAGAGGAGCAAATATACATAAGTTAACAAAAATGTTTATTAACTCTTTCTCATATTCAGACCTATAATGCTTTATATGTCCTTTTTGATGCCTTATAATCAGTGGTGAAAAGTAAATAAGTGCAAGTACTTTAAAGTACTACTCCAGCCATTTTTTTTTTAGCTATCTGTACTTTACTTTACTATTTCTATTTTTGACAACTTTGACTTTTACTTCACTACATTTCAAAAATAAAATAATTAACTTTTTACTCCCAAGCATTTTCCAGGATGCAACAGGTCAGCACCTCATGAGTAAATGTCACTTGTATATGGAGTGGATTTAGGAAGAAATTAGGAGTAAGGAAGGTTGTACGCTTAGATAGTTATTAACCTGTTTTATTCCAGGCTGAGTGGGACACTCTGAATAGCAGCATCTACTCTGGAAATAAAGAAACATTTATAAAACCGCTATAAACATTTTGCAGGTTTCTTTTTACTTGTTGTTAATGTCACCAGAGCAGACAACCGAGTAACAGCTTTTTGATAATAACAATAAAAAACTTTTTTTTTAATTTGCAAAAATGACAATCTATTGTTTACAAGCTCTTTTGAATGTTTTATTTTTGTTTGTACCTCTCTTACAAATGTATTTTTTTTTTATCAATACATTTTAATCCTCTATTGTTTGATATTTTTGGTGTGTCTAATTTTCAATTACATTCTATTGGTTTGAATTGTGTTGAGTTGTGAAACTTTCAGTGTGACACTGGGACATGTCACATGACTTCAGTCTGCTGGTTTATTTACCTAATATTCTGCAAACTAACTATGCTGGTTGGGACGATATTGCGCGCAGCTATTGGCTAATGAAGGTGTCAATCATTATGAATGCCCAGCCTTAACGGTAGCACGTTCACTCCTGCTGTAAACTCGGGAACTGCCTGAGAATCTCTACAAGTACGTTTACTTCTGATTATATCTAATAAACTAGGTTGTCTGTATTAATGACAACCTATATCTGTATCAGCTGTTGGCTGCCAGAGCTTGTAGCCTCGGAACAGCAGGTACATCCTCCTGTCTGCGACTGCACTCTCAATATCTCTGTTTATTTAGGAACGTAGCCCGACGACACGGACTGAAATGTTGTCCAAAAATACCAAACAACGATAGAGCTTTAATACGCTTGTGATTTTGTGCCAAAATATTAGTCAAATGTACCAAGCCATTACGTCAGTGGGAAGCACACTGCTGTGTGATGTCATTATTGGGAGACGAGGATCACTGAATACTTTTGTTGTCGCCGTTTTGTTCTGTCTGTCTGCCGATCGATATGATGATGATGATGATGAGTACAATCGATTTGGAAGTATTTGTTTAATTACAGGGCCCATGAATAGAGAAAACAACAGTAGTAGTGACAGGATGGGGATGCTGGGATCTGGATAATGTTTAGGATTATCTACAGAGGTTGTTATTGCAGTCTACATTATAAACTGTGGCAATGCTCTTTGTGTGATTCTTTGCAGCCGATTGCAGGCTCCTTGACCCCCCCCATCCTTGCTACTGATCTCAGCACCACCATCATGTGTAACAAGACATCAGTAGGAGAGAACCAACTCCAGAGGATTATCAGAGATCTACACGGTATCTATTTTACAGTTCGCCACATGTGTCTGTGTGGATCCATCCATATCAGTGGAGGCTGCTGAGAACGGCTCACTCCAATGGAATGGAGTCAATGGAATGGAGTCAATGGAATGGTATTAAACGGGGCGGCAGGGTAGCCTAGTGGTTAGAGCGTTGGACTAGTAACCAGAATGTTGCAAGTTCAAATCCCTGAGCCGACATGGTACAAATCTGTCAAATCAAAGGCCGTCATTGAAAATAAGAATATGTTCTTAACTGACTTGCCTGGTTAAATAAAAGGTAAAATAAAAAATAAAAAAAACAATTAAAACACATGGTTGATTCCATTCCGTTGACTCCATTCCAGCCATTATTATGAGCTGTCCTCCCCTCCACAACCTCCACGGATACATAAGTAGCTGACAAAATAGGGCACAAGTAGTCACTGGATGGTTTGATGAACAAGAAAATGTTGTAGACCATATGCCATGGCCGTCTGTCACCAGAAACATCCAATGTAATAATAATGGGAGATTCTGGAGTGGCGCCTGACAGTGTTTTCTACCACCAACAAAACACCAAAGAATGATGTCACATCCCTCCAATAGAGTTCCAGACACTTTGTAGAATCTATTCCAAGGTGCATTGAAGCTGTTCTGGATTTTGACACCTTTAATTAACTAGGCAAGTCAGTTAAGAACAAATTGTTATTTACAATGACATCCTACGACGCTGGGACAATTGTGTGCCGCCCTATGAGTCACACGCTTGATGTAGCGATTGCGTGCTAGGAATATGGGACCAAATACTAATCTTTTGACTATTTTATTTCTAAGAAACTTTTAGGGGTGTCAATAGTTTTGACCCCTAACCTGATTTTGTGTGCATCCGTGTTGGTGTGTGGTGCATCAAGGTTGAAGTGATGAAGCTATAGCTTGTGTACATGCGTGTTGTGTATCTGAACCTGTAGAAGCAGTGACTGAGCTGAGTATGGAACACAGAGAGACGGGTGAACCAATCACAGACGACAGCCCCAACCTGCATAAACTGTCCTACAAACTAGAATACCTGCTACAGGTAATACACAGAAACTCACTCTCTCTCTCTCTCTCATAAACTGCTAGGATACTGGAAAGCTAAATGATCCTAGATAGGACCTTAAGGTTTTCCTGGGAAAACTCCAGGGCCTGTGAATCTGAGCTGTTGTTGTGTGTTTACATCAGTTTGACCAGAAGGAGAAGGCAGATTTCCTAGGCAGCAGGAAGGAGTACTGGGATTACTTCAGAGAGTGTCTTGCCAAGACCAGAGGAGTTAATGACGGCCTGCGGTTTGTCAAGGCTATACCAGAGGTAATCCTCACTCATACACAAACCGATGAAGGCATTTGTCCTACAAAATGGCTGCTGTCACCGCAATAACAATTCAAATAGCAATTTGTATTTTTTTAAATACATAATATTTTTTTGCTGTTCAAAGGTTTTTTATTGTACATTTTCTGACTGTATATGCTGCCATAAAAATAGTCAATAATGGCATGTGTGGACTGGCGGCCATTGCAAGTGTAAACATAGGAGCAAAGCAGTAACTGACGTTACAAAATAGACATCCCATTGCATGAGCCACACCAGTTAACATCATGTGAATGAACATTCTTCATTACCATGGAAATGGTTGCATCACAATAGCAGAC
>NC_056456.1:41168567-41261067 GCF_018296145.1 Oncorhynchus tshawytscha
GTAGTGCATAGTTTGGTTAATGTTGTGAAGTGAATAGGTTATTCAACTTGTGAACATGTTAACATTTGGACTTGGAAATGTTAATGTTGTGACCAGGGTATGTTAAGGTTGTGACCAGGTAATGTTGTGACCAGGTAATGTTAAGGTTGTGACCAGGTAATGTTAAGGTTGTGACCAGGGTATGTTAAGGTTGTGACCAAGGTATGTTAAGGTTGTGACCAAGGTATGTTAAGGTTGTGACCAGGTTATGTTAAGGTTGTGGCAATGTTGTGTCCAGGTTAAGTTTGAGACCAGGTTATCTTAAGGTTGTGGCAATGTTGTGACCAGGTTAGAGGCATGTCAGAGCAGCTCACAGATCACTGCACCTGTACATAGCCCATCTGTAAACAGCCCATCTATTTACCTACCTCGTCCCCATACTGTATTTATTTTTCTCCTTTGCTCCCCAGTATCTCTACTTGCACATTAATCTTCTGCACATCTACCATTCCAGTGTTTAATTGCTATATTGTAATTACTTCGCCACCATGGCCTATGTATCGCCTTAACTCCCTTATCTCACCTCATTTCCACACACTGTATATAGACTTTTTCTACTGTATTATTGATTGTGTATTCCATGTGTAACTCTGTTGTTGTTTGTGTCACACTGCTTTGCTTTATCTTGGCCAGGTCGCAGTTGTAAATGAGAACTTGTTCTCAACTGGCCTACCTGGTTAAATAAAAGGTGAAATAAAACAGTTTAAAAAATGACTGGACTATTCTGGCTGCCTGGTGGCAGGATGCGTATATACAGCCATTGTAGGACCTTCCACTTCTGAGACAGTTTGATGTCAATTCCTATAAGCTTTGAACTTGAACTCTGTCATGAATCCATCCTGTCTTCTGTTGTGTTACAGTTAAAGACATCCCTGGGTAAAGGTAGAGCGTTTCTCCGCTATTCTCTGGTCCATCAGCGTCTGGCTGATACCCTACAACAGTGTCTACTCAACCACAAGGTTACCAGGTACACACACATACCGCACGGACACACACACACACACCGCACGGACACACACATCTGGCTTCCTTGCCCAGCTGGATAAAAAGGAGACCCAGTACAGTGTATTGAAGCAGTATATGTCCAATATACCACAGCTAAGGGCTGTTCTCTGCTCGACGCTACGCGGAGTACCTGCATAAAGCCCTTAGCCGTGGCTATTATAAACTGGTTACCAACGTAATTAGAGCAGTAATACCCGTGGTATACGGTCTGATATACCATGGCTGTCAGCCAATCAGCATTCAGGGCTCGAACCACCCAGTTTATTATTGTATATAAAGTATTTTATAACTGTGATGTTTCCCTTCCTCTGTTCAGTTTTACTTCCTTAATGTCACTGTAGTCTGTCTTCCTGTCTCATATCCCACCAAAGCCAAATGTCATCCCTTTTGTCAGTCTCTTTTCTAATAGCGTGTGTGTGTGTGCGTGTGTCCGTTCCAGTGAGTGGTACTTTGCTCGCAGTCCCTTCCTGAAGTCTCACCTCAGCAGTGACATCATCAGTCACCTGTACGTTCTCAACAAGGTCCAGTTTGACGTGGCATCCAGAGGTCACGACCTCGATGCTGATTGGCCCACATTCGCCAGGTAATACGCTTTTGTTTACCATTAATAGGAGTGGTCAGTAATCACCCCACGGTATCTCCTGGTGATCACTTCCTGGTTTCCATAGAATGGTACCATATAAAGGTACCTCAAAACATCTAATCCAATCACATTGTATTTGTCATATGTGCCGAATAAAACAGGTGTAGGGAGACCTTACCGTGAAATGCTTACTTACAGGTGTCGTGTCGCGACGACCATTAAATGTGAAGACTTATTTATATCAAGTCAGTTCTGTGATTAAACTATTCATGTGAACATTAATTAACTAGGAAGTCGGGTCACCACGGAGAATGTTGAGATTTACAGAGTTTATAATTTTCCGAATGAAACTCTTCAGATATTTTAATAGCTGATCGTTTAGTCTCATTGTTATTATTACCTCATCAGTTCTCATTACTGAACGTTGCAAACCCTTGAATATCTGCACGAACCCTAGCCTAAATCATGAATCAGCAATACAAATTGGCTTAATTATTTATTTACTAACCAACTAAATAATCACACAGAATTACATAACAAATGGTAGATATTTGGGTTACTAAATGATACAACGAAAAAGTGTGTGGATAAAGTCGATATGACGGATTGGTAGACAAAGGAAACGGGTGGGGAAAGAGCGGGAAAGACAAAATGGATTAACACAGTGGATAATTGTACTCATTGACATGCTAATACTTTGCACATGAACGGACGCTCATTCTGAAAGAAATTACAGTGTACATATTTACGCCTGTATGTCGTTGTTGTCTCTCTGTTGAAAACACTTGATCGTCCTGTAGAGTTCATCAGAGTCTCTCTGGTCTAACTTTCCCAGAAGTCACAATGTCTTTCGTGGTTGTAGGTGGTTAGAATGGGTACTTCAGAGTTCCATTCAGAAATGTTCTCATAGAATAGATGCGTCGGTGGTTGTCTGTATTCTCATTCTAGACTTATGTAATTTCTAGCTGCGGACTAGTAATTATAGATCTAAGATTTGATCTTATTCTGTAGTGATCGACAGTCTCAGAGTTTAACCATTTCCAGCTGTGTTGCCAAAACTACAGCTGTATGGTCTAATGGTCAATAGAATTGTAGTCATTCCAACGTGGGCACTCTGTCCCGGCGTTCTGACTTAATGTAGATTTTGTAAGAAGTGGGTTTTATACTCTGGAAAAAAGGGTGGTTCTTTGACGCGTAATGTGATGTCTGGGCTAACGGGGGTGTGGCCACTGACTAGTTAATCTTTATATGAAAATTCATACTATCATTTAGAAACTTAATATCACATCTTTTCACAGATAGTTTCATGTTTAATCACATTCGTTTCACATTTAGATGTAAACTGCTGGTAAATGTACCCCTTAAGAGATAGAGTTATGTCTGTTTCCTGTCCCTCATGATGTCACCAAATGAAACAGATTTTGAGTGCTAAGGGTCTGTAGTCATTTAGGCAGGTTGCCTTTGTGTTCTTGGGCACAGGGACTACAGTGGTCTGCTTGAAGCATGTTGGTATTACAGACTCATTCAGGGACATGTTGAAAATGTCAGTGAAGACACCTGCCAGTTGGTCAGCACATCCCCGGAGCAGGGTAGCCTAATGGTTAGAGCGTTGGACTAGTAACCGGAAGGTTGCAAGTTCAAACCCCCGAGCTGACAAGGTACAAATCTGTCGTTCTGCCCCTGAACAGGCAGTTAACCCATTGTTCCTAGGCCGTCATTGAAAATAAGAATTTGTTCTTATCTGACTTGCCTAGTTAAATAAAGGTAAAATAAAAAATAAGTCCTGGTAGTCCGTCTGGCCCCGCATCCTGTGAGCTAAATCACTTAAATCACCTGTTTAAACGTCTTACTCACGTCGGCTACGGAGTGCGTCATCCCACAGTCGTCCGGAACAGCTGATGGTCTCATGCATGCCTCAGTGTTACTTGCCTCGAAGCAAGCATAGAAGTGATTTAGCTTGTCTGGTAGGCTCCTGTCACTGGGTAGCTCGCGGCTTCCCTTTGTAGTCTGTAATAGTTTTGCAGGCCCTGCCACATCCGACGAGCGTCGGAGCCGGTGTAGTATGATTCAATCTTAGCCCTGTATTGACGCTTTGCCTGTTTGATGGTTCGTCGCAGGGCATAGCGGGATTTCTTGTAAGCTTCCAGGTTAGAGTCCCGCACCTTGAAAGCGGCAGCTCTACCCTTTAGCTCAGTGCAAATGTTGCCTGTAATCCATGGCTTCTGGTTGGGGTACAGTGGGGCAATAAAGTATTTAGTCAGCCACCAATTGTGCAAGTTCTCCCACTTAAAAAGATGAGAGAGGCCTGTAATTTTCATCATAGGTACACTTGAGGAAAAAAAATCCCGAAAATCACATTGTAGGATTTTTAGTGAATGTATTTGCAAATTGTTGGAATTTGGTCACCTACAAACAAGATTTCTGGCTCTCACAGACCTGTAACTTCTTCTTTAAGAGGCTCCTCTGTCCTCCACTCGTTACCTGTATTAATAGCACCTGTTTGAACTTGTTATCAGTATAAAAGACACCTGTCCACAACCTCAAACAGTCACACTCCAAACTCCACTATGGCCAAGACCAAAGAGCTGTCAAAGGACACCAGAAACAAAATTGTAGACCTGCAGCAGGCTGGGAAGACTGAATCTGCAATAGGTAAGCAGCTTGGTTTGAAGAAATCAACTGGGGGAGCAAGTATTAGGAAATGGAAGACATACAAGACCACTGATAATCTCCCTCGATCTGGGGCTCCACGCAAGATCTCACCCCGTGGGGTCAAAATGATCACAAGAACGGTGAGCAAAAATCCCAGAACCACACGGGGGGGACCTAGTGAATGACCTGCAGAGAGCTGGGACCAAAGTAACAAAGCCTACCATCAGTAACACACTACACCGCCAGGGACTCAAATCCTGCAGTGCCAGACATGTCCCCCTGCTTAAGCCAGAACATGTCCAGGCCCGTCTGAAGTTTGCTAGAGAGCACTTGGATGATCCAGAAGAAGATTGGGAGAATGTCATATGGTCAGATGAAACCAAAATATAACTTTTTGGTAAAAACTCAACTCGTCGTGTTTGGAGGACAAAGAATGCTGAGTTGCATCCAAAGAACACCATACCTACTGTGAAGCATGGGGGTGGAAACATCATGCTTTGGGGCTGTTTTTCTGCAAAGGGACCAGGACGACGGATCCGTGTAAATTAAAGAATGAATGGGGCCATGTATCGTGAGATTTTGAGTGAAAACCTCCTTCCATCAGCAAGGGCATTGAAGATGAAACGTGGCTGGGTCTTTCAGCATGACAATGATCCCAAACACACCGCCCGGGCAACGAAGGAGTGGCTTCGTAAGAAGCATTTCAATGTCCTGGAGTGGCCTAGCCAGTCTCCAGATCTCAACCCCATAGAAAATCTTTGGAGGGAGTTGAAAGTCCGTGTTGCCCAGCAACAGCAGGAGGAATAGGCCAAAATACCAGCAACAGTGTGTGAAAACCTTGTGAAGACTTACAGAAAACGTTTGACCTCTGTCATTGCCAACAAAGGGTATATAACAAAGTATTGAGATAAACTTTTGTTGTTATTGACCAAATACTTATTTTCCACCATAATTTGCAAATAAATTCATTAAAAATCCTACAATGTGATTTTCGGGAATTTTTTTCTCTCAATTGTCTGTCATAGTTGAAGTGTACCTATGATGAAAATTACAGGCCTCTCATCTTTTTAAGTGGGAGAACTTGCACAATTGGTGGCTGACTAAATACTTTTTTGCCCCACTGTACATGTCATGACATTGGCCTGTGGGTAAGGTTTATGACCCCCCATAAATAACTTTCTCCCCTCTCTCTCTTGACTCTACTGAAGGACTCTTGAAGAGCCTTTGTTAAACATAGAGAGTCGGGGAACATCAAAGGTTGGGGGGAAAGGAACCATATTTCGGTAATCCAACCAGTTGAAAATATGCGTTTGTACTAAATTAATATGATGTCAGTTCTGTTGTCATCTGACATTCTTATTAATGATAGGATGACATAAGCTGTATCCTGGAAAGTCTACACATTATAGTTATCAGATTCACATGGAATTGTTGTGCAATTTAAATTTTTAAATATGAAACTATTTGTGAAATGGAATTTTAGCTTCCAAATGAGAGAATTGGGTTTTCATAAGGGTAAAGCTCTGCTCACTCAGTGGCTCGCCTATGTGAAGAGACATTGGTTGTAAACTATGAAACATGCCCTCTCTCCTATCACTATATAAAGCCCTAGACGAAAAAGTAACCTCCTGTTGTGAGGACGACAGTCGCACATTAAAATGACTAACATGTCAACTCCAGAACTAAGCCAACCTCAGCGTGAGCTTGGACAGTGAATGGTATGAACTTTGAAGTCTTATTCGCTAAAGAAGTGAGACATCCCAGCCGTTGAGTTAGCAAAAACAGCTGTAAACGTGGGCTAGGAAAGGACAAACAAAGTATCCAGTCTAACTCACAATGAAGATACTACAACGTATTCTGTTTACCACCAGAGACATTCTTCCGAGGACAGGAAGATCTCTGTTGGCCAACACGTTCATCTATGACCAACCTCCCGAAGCGCAGCTCAGAGTAAATATTTATTGCATTTTCCTTTTCCAAATGGGCAGTAATTTAGAATGCATAAGATACTGTATTTACGATAGCATGGCTTCTCCCTTTGTTCCTCAGTCTTCCCACTCTTTCACTCAAACCCAACCCCCTTTTCTTTGTGTAACCAGCTGTCATATCTGCTCCGTCCACTAGGGACGTTTTCCTTTATGACATAATTTGTAATCAATGTATGATCCATTCTGTGTATATGTAATTCTGTGTGATTAGTTAGGTATTTAGTAAATAGATAATTAAACCCAATTTTGTATTGCTGATTCAACTTGTTAGCCAGGGTTCGTGAAGATAACCAAGAATTCTAGGACTTCAGATGAGACTGAAATAAGGTGACGATTAATATTGACTACTATTGATGTAAAAGATTACTGGGTCTGTAAGAGTTTGTTCGGAAGATAACAGCTCTATAAACATTCTTTCGTGGTTCCCTGACTTTCTATTTAATTACATTTACATGATTAGCTCGATCAGGTAATATTAATTACAGAGAAAGGATTTTATAGAATAGCATGTCATATCACTTAATCCGACATAGCCAAAGACATGACAATGACTATAGTTCACTCTGTTGTGTCTGTAAATCTAGGAGGACTCTGGGGTCTAACTCCGCCCACCTCTGGAAACCTCCCAGTCGCTGTTCCAGTGTCAACAGCCTGGTCAGCTACTCAGGGGTACGTACTGATTGATTAATCAATTGATTGTTTTACTGACTGACTGATGGTCTCTCTAGTTGCAGGAGTTCAAAGCTCAAGAATACGGTTCCAGTTTGCTGGCTGACCCGGGGGAGGAGTTAGGGGAGCTGGGGGAGGAGCTACTTGGAGTCTCCACACCCTGCACTGCCGCAGACGACCTACGCATCCTGGTTGACCATTCAGAGCGCAGACAGAAGGAGCTGCTGCACCAATCAGAGGCGAGACAGGCTAAATTGCTACAGCGAATCAGAGAGCTAGACCAGGAGGCAGAGGGGCTGAGGAACGAGGTCAGAGAGCTGCAGGGGAAGCTATTGGCTCACAACCAGGAAGCTGTGACAGCCAACCTCAGCAACATGGATCTGTTGTCTAAACTAGACAGCCAGGTACCAAACGTTTGTCTTCTACTAGGACATGGGCCATTATTAATACATTTCTGCTGTGTGGAACCTAGTATTTCATGTCACTAAAGAAAAGTGTAAAAAGTGAATGTTACTTTGATATTGATTGATGTGCAGGAGAAGGAGAGGGACTCAACGCTACAACAGACCCAGGTTCTGCAGGAGAAGGAGAGGGACTCAATGCTACAACAGACCCAGGTTGTGCAGGAGGGAGAGGAGAGGGACTCAACGCTACAACAGACCCAGGTTCAGCAGGAGAAGGAGAGGGACTCAACGCTACAACAGACCCAGGTTCTGCAGGAGAAGGAGAGGGACTCAACGCTACAACAGACCCAGGTTCTGCAAGAGGGAGAGGAGAGGGACTCAACGCTACAACAGACCCAGGTTCTGCAGGAGGGAGAGGAGAGGGACTCAACGCTACAACAGACCCAGGTTCTGCAGGAGAAGGAGAGGGACTCAACGCTACAACAGACCCAGGTTCTGCAGGAGGGAGAGGAGAGGGACGCAGCGCTACAACAGACCCAGGTTCTGCAGGAGAAGGAGAGGGACTCAACGCTACAACAGACCCAGGTTCTGCAGGAGGGAGAGGAGAGGGACTCAACGCTACAACAGACCCAGGTTCTGCAGGAGGGAGAGGAGAGGGACGCAGCGCTACAACAGACCCAGGTTCTGCAGGAGAAGGAGAGGGACTCAATGCTACAACAGACCCAGGTTCTGCAGGAGAAGGAGAGGGACTCAACGCTACAACAGACCCAGGTTCTGCAGGAGAAGGAGAGGGACTCAACGCTACAACAGACCCAGGTTCTGCAGGAGAAGGAGAGGGACTCAACGCTACAACAGACCCAGGTTCTGCAGGAGGGAGAGGAGAGGGACTCGACGCTACAACAGACCCAGGTTCTGCAGGAGGGAGAGGAGAGGGACTCAACGCTACAACAGACCCAGGTTCTGCAGGAGGGAGAGGAGAGGGACTCAACGCTACAACAGACCCAGGTTCTGCAGGAGGGAGAGGAGAGGGACTCAACGCTACAACAGACCCAGGTTCTGCAGGAGAAGGAGGGGGACTCAACGCTACAACAGACCCAGGTTCTGCAGGAGAAGGAGAGGGACTCAACGCTACAACAGACCCAGGTTCTGCAGGAGAAGGAGAGGGACTCAACGCTACAACAGACCCAGGTTCTGCAGGAGAAGGAGAGGGACTCAACGCTACAACAGACCCAGGTTCTGCAGGAGGGAGAGGAGAGGGACTCAACGCTACAACAGACCCAGGTTCTGCAGGAGGGAGAGGAGAGGGACTCAACGCTACAACAGACCCAGGTTCTGCAGGAGGGTGAGGAGAGGGACGCAGCGCTACAACAGACCCAGGTTCTGCAGGAGGGAGAGGAGAGGGACTCAATGCTACAACAGACCCAGGTTCTGCAGGAGGGAGAGGAGAGAGACTCAACGCTACAACAGACCCAGGTTCTGCAGGAGGGAGAGGAGAGAGACTCAATGCTACAACAGACCCAGGTTCTGCAGGAGGGAGAGGAGAGGGACGCAGCGCTACAACAGACCCAGGTTCTGCAGGAGGGAGAGGAGAGGGACGCAGCGCTACAACAGACCCAGGTTCTGCAGGAGGAGGAGAGGGAGGTGCAGGAGAAGAGGGAGATGCAGGAGGAGAAGGAGGGAGAGGATAGGAAGGTGCAGGAGAAGAGAGAGATGCAGGAGGAGAAGGAGGGAGAGGACAGGAAGGAGAAGATGGAGGTGCAGGAGGAGAGGGAGGTGCAGGAGTGGAAGGCGATGGAGAAGCAGCTTCAGGAGTTGAGGAAGGAGCTGAGGTCCAGGGACAGAGAACTGACAGAGAGTAGAGAAAAGAGCAGACAATTGGAGGAGGAGAACACTGACAGACTGACTGGGGCGGGGCAGGAGAGAGAGAAGGGAGAGATGGATGGAGAGAAGGAGAAGCTAGGGACAGAGAAAGAGACTGCAGAGTGTTCTCATAGTAATCTACATAAGGCTGGTTCTGCAGAGGGACTGTCTATGGAGAAGAACCAGCATCTTTCCTCTAAATCTGAGCCCCAGACGCAGGACCTCTCCCCCTGTCCCCAGACCCTGCAGCTCCTCCACCCGGCTGTGTTGGTGGCCCAGCTGCAGCGGAGCCAGAGGGAAGTGCTACGGCTGCAGACGGAGGTTGTGGAGCTGAGAGCCCGGCTGCAGCTGGGAGCAGAGCTGCAGATAAGGAGTCAGGTGGAGGGGCTCTACAGACAGCAGGTAGAGGAGCTGCTGCTGGCCCAGGAGAGGGAGGAGGCTCTGGGGCAGGAGCAGCGCCGCAAGGCTCAGGCTTCACAAGGCCTAGTCTGCTGGCCTCCGCCAGGGAGGAACTCCACAGCCTGAAGACACGCTACGAGGGTCTAGCCTTGGAGCATGGAGACATCCGGGAGGCCCTGGACCACGCCAACAGAGAGACAGCAGAGCTCAGGGTCCACATGTGCAGGCTCACTGCCCAGAATGAGGAAGCGCGAGAGCGATGGGAGGCGCTGTCCAACAGGTTTCAGGAGGAGCTGAACACCAGCATGACCTCTCTGCAGCAGGAAAACCTCGGCCTGCAGGAGCAGCTGCTGAAGGAGCGGGAGGAGAAGGGGAGGCTGGGGAAAGAAGAGCAAGGAAAGGTCAGGGCTCAGAAGGAGGCACAGCAGGAGGAGATCCAGGCGCTCCGCTATCAGCTCAGCAACCAGACCATAAACCACCAGACACAGTTACAGGTCAGTACATAACTACAGACACAGTTACAGGCCAGTACTGAACCACAGACGGCGGCACAGACCAGTGCTGAAACAGACACGGACACGGGTCAGTACTGAACCACCGACACAGTTACAGATCAGTACTGAGTCACCAGACACAACTACAGGTCAGTACTGAACCACAGTAGTTACAGGTCAGTACAGTGCTACATACAGTCACAGGTCAGTACAGTGCTACATACAGTCACAGGTCAGTACAGTGCTACATACAGTCACAGGTCAGTACAGTGCTACATACAGTCACAGGTCAGTACTGAACTACATGTACAGGTACTGTTTGTGATCTAATGCACAGTGTTCTAGTTAGAGGTTGTCTATCTACCCCAGGTTCTGTCTGAAGAGCTGAAGACTGTGAGGTCTGAAGTAGAGGTGGAACAGGAGAATAATTTATACCTGAAGACCAAACTGGAGGAGATGGAGGTCAGGCACAAACACACACACACATTTTTTTCATCTTCTCACTCCTTCTTAACCTCGACCCTCCAAGACCTTCTAACAACTGAACACGTTGTTTTTGTTGTGCAGAGTGAGAAGCAGGACTACCATCAACCTCTAGAGGACAACACCAGTTGGATCGCCACATCACAGAAGCAACAGAGAGAGGAGGAGATGCAACACAACCTCACCAGGTGACTTTGTTGTTAAATATATACCTGATTCAGGAAGCTAGGTGAATGTTGACACGACAACCATTTGAATGTAATCTTTTTTTAAAATTTTAATCAAAATGTTTGTCAGAAATGCCTTCTGGAACATGTGAACTTTCATGCTTAATAATAACAAACTGGTGTTATATCCTTAAATATGAGTAAAATGGTTCAATTACGAGCCTAGTTGGTTTAGCCATGGAAAAAGTCAGGAACCTTCCCACTAGCCATGATTGGCTGAGATAATTAATGGGCTGGACATGCCGGGAGATGAGTTCGGATTGGTCTGCCATATAGCACACTTCTGTTTTGTCCCTTGTATATACCGTATATTTTTAGTTTTTTACATACTTTTTTCTTCACCATATCTCTTCTGCTGGCAACCCGCCTCACCCTATTTTTCCTAAAAATTTATTTTGAACCCTCTAACTATTAACCACCAGCATATAGCACCTTCTGTTTGCTCACACATTGCATTGTATATGACTCCCCTTTGTTTTCACTGTGTTATATGTTAATTTGTTTATTCCATGGTAACTCTGTGTTGTCTGCTCACACTGCTATGCTTTATCTTGGCCGCAGCTTTAAAAACCTGGTTAAATAAAGCTATTTAGTCATTGAAATAAATAAAAAAATATATTGTAATCCTGTTAGCTTTAAAAACAATATAGAATTGCATAAGTGTTGCTCTCCACTTTCTGGAAGACCGAGTTTTGAAATCAGTGGAATTAGAGTATGATAGCTAAGGAGATGGAGGAAACACCTGTCTCTGGATTACATCTTCAAACTAAGGGAAAGGTTGGCATCTGTGACAGGGAGAAACGCCCAACCATGATGTATATGGATAAGATAGTCTAGCTAGCTACATTTTCAGATATTACACGGTCATGGGAATTTGACAGGGACAGGGAGAACTAACATTATTAATCAGATATCGTAAAACAGGGTAGAGTTTAATTAGTTATAGTTCTATTTAAATGTAGATATTGTTTAGTCATTATTCATAAAATTCCTAACATACACGTTTCTAATTTTGACAAAGTCGTCTTCATTTCAAGTTAAAGTTAGCTAACATTGAACCTGGTTGGTTAGCTACCTGCAGGGCTAGCTAGCTACATGTCTTAACAAAAGACTCCAATATGCAAGTAACGGGAGCGTTCATAAATTCTGTCTGGCCGTCTGTCTGGCCGTCTGTCTGGCCATCTCTGGCCAACTCTCGTCCGAGTGTGCCAGAGAGCTCAGAATAACTGATGAATTTACGAACACTCAACACCCGTTGAATATAGCCGGTGTCAGTAAACGTCGGCCAAAAAAAGCGTAATTAAATTGTTGTCAGCAGCACAGTTACAGTCACCAACGCTCTGGATAACATGAAAACAGCCTAACCAGCTCTGCTAGGGCGAGTAAAATGGTCAGAGTGGGGTGTTCTCTCATTTGTGTCTGGAAGTAGCTAGCCCAATGTTAGCCAGATAGCTTGGGTGCTTGACTGCCGTTGTGAGGTCAGAATACCCAACTCCTCGAACAGAGTGCGCTCTAAATTTACCCAACGGACAATCTGACAGCACAGTTACAGTCACCAACACTCTGGATAACATAACAGCCTAACCAGCTCGGCGAGTAATGTTCAGTTAGCTGTTCTCTCATTTGTGTCTGGAAGTAGCTAGCAAGTTAGCTTGGGTGCTTGACTGCTGTTAGCGAATAATATGAATTTACGAACACTCTGAATATAGCCGGTGTCTGTCGTAATTAAAATTGTTGTCAGCAGCACAGTTACAGTCACCAACGTCTGTAACATGAAAACAGCCAGCTCTGCTGGCGAGTAAAAATGGTCAGAATTTGTGTCTTAGGCCCAATGTTAGCCAGATAGCTTGGGTGCTTGACAGACTCGTATCTTGGCTAAACCGTTAAAGAGATGGGTGGGGCTAAAGCTTAAGAGGGTGGGAACGATGCTGAATGAGTGTAGACTAAGAAGGGCACTCCACTAGGTACCAAAACATTCAAAGGCCATTTTTCTCAAAAATGCGGTTACAAGTTGATCAACTTTCAAAGCGGAAATACTTTCCCATTGCTTCCTCAAATGTGGTGTATGATATACCAATTTTGTAGCTCTGAGTCTCTACTTTTATCCAATAAAAAAAAAAAAAAAAATTTAAATCACCATTTCAAATTTTGCTACATAAGACTGAATCAAGGCGGTCGGTCACACGTGAGTCTTTACCTTTCTGTCATATGTATTATATCTATGTCTCTGTGGAGAGCCTGGTTGTGTCTCAGTGGTCCTGTGAGGAGCTGAGGGAGGGACTACGGAAAGCCTGTCAGGACAAACAGAGCTATGAGCTCCGGACCTCAGCTGAACTGGATGACCTCTACCGCACCAAAATCAATCTGGAGGAAAGACTCATAGAACTCATCAGGTAATCAAATCGGTCAACAAATCAGTCAGTTGATTTGCTGATCAATTGACCTCGATTTATCGATCAATAATGATTTGTAACTGGTGTGTGGGCGCCCCCTGTGTGCTTGTGTGCCAGAGAGCGCTGCTGCCCAGACTGCTACAGCCAGTACACAGCCGGCTGTGGTAGAGCCCCATCCTCAAGAAGATACCTCTATTGTGTGTGTGTGTGTTTCTCCCATTCTTCTCTGCAGATCCTCTCAAACTCTGTCAGGTTGGGTGGGGAGCGTTGCTGCACAGCTATTTTCAGGTCTCTCCAGAGATGTTTGATCAGGTTCAAGTCCGGGCTCTGGCTGGGCCACTCAAGGACATTCCGAGACTTGTCCCGAAGCCACTCCCGCGTTGTCTTGGCTGTGTGTTTAGGGTTGTTGTCCTGTTGGAAGGTGAACCTTCGCCCCAGTCTAAGGTCCTGAGGCTCTGGGGCAGGTTTTCATCAAGGACCTCTGTACTTTGCTCAGTTCATCTTAGCCTCGATCCTGACTAGTCTCCCAGTCCCTGCCGCTGAATAACATCCCCACAGCATGATGCTGCCACCACCTTGCTTCACCGTATGGATGGTGCCAGGTTTCCTCAAGACATGATGCTTGACATTCAGGCCAAAGAGTTTAATCTTGGTTTCATCAGACCAGAGAATCTGGTTTCTTTAGGTGCCTTTTGTAAAACTCCAAGCGGGCTGTCATGTGCCTTTTAGGCCTGATTGGTGGAGTGCTGCAGAGATGGTTGTCCTTCTGAAAGGTTCTCCCATCCCCACAGAGGAAATCTGGAGCTTTGTCAGAGTTACCATCAGGTTCTTGGTCACCTCCCTGACCAAGGCCCTTCTCCCCCGATTGCTCAGTTTAGCCGGGCGGCCATCTCTAGGAAGAGTCTTGGTGGTTCCAAACTTCTGCCATTTAAGAATGATGGAGAATGTGCACTGTGTTCTTGGGGAACTCCAGATCTGTGCCTCGACACAATCCTGTCTCGGATTTGTGCCTCAGAGCTCTACGGACAATTCCGTTGACCTCATGGCTTGGATTTTGTTCTGACATGTACTGTCATCTGTGGGACCTTATATAGACAGGTGTGTGCCTTTACAAATCATGTCCAATCAATTGAATTTACCACAGCTGGACTCCATCCAATCAAGTTGTAGAAACATCTCAAGGATGATCAATGGAAACAGGATGCACCTGAGCTGTGTCGAGTCTCATAGCAAAAGGTCTTATAAATAAGATATTTCTGGAAATGGTTTTATTGAATCCATTTTAGAATAAGGCTGTAAAGTAACAAAATGTGGAGAAAGTCAAGGGGTCTGAATTCTTTCCGAAGGCACTTTAAAACTTCTTGACGCTACCCATCCCTTAAGCAGGATAATTGTCATCAGCAACCGCTGAATAGCATAGCACCTCAGTCAAATAATATTACAAAAAATATTCATATTCATGAATTCACAAGTGCAAAACACAGCTTAGCCTTTTGTTAATCCACCTGTCGTCTCAGACTTTGAAATGATGCTTTACAGCGAAAGCAATCCAAGCGTTTGTGTAAGTTTATCGATCGCATGACAAAACATTAAGTACACTTAACATCAGGTAGCTTGGTCATGAAAATCAGAAAAAAAAATCTAATTAATTGTTCACCTTTTGATGATCTTCGGATGTTTTCACTCATGAGACTCCCAGTTACACAACAAATGTTTCTTTTGTTCCATAAAGATTATTTTTATATCCAAAATACCTCCGTTTGTTTGGTGCATTATGTTCAGAAATCCACAGGAAAGAGCGGTCATGACAACGCAGACAAATTCCAAATAATATCCGTAATAACTTTTTTTATAATTGTAACGGATTTCCTCCTCTTCGTCTGAAGAGCAGCTTTGTTCATGATGATTTTTAATTCAAACTCAGAACACTAAACAGAAAATAACAATGTGAATTTACAAAACCGAAACAGTACCGTGTGGCCAAAACACTCACACGGAAACAAGCACCCACCAACCAAAAGCGGGTGCTTGAAACCCAGGCTACCTAAGTATGATTCTTAATCAGAGACAACTAATGACACCTGCCTCTGATTGAGAACCATACTAGGCCGAACACAAAAACAAACATAGAAAAACAAACATAGACTGCCCACCCCAACTCACACCCTGACCATACTAAAACAAAGAATAAGATAACAGAACTATGGTCAGAACGTGACAATAATCCATCCTCAGGTTGTTTTTAAAATATATAATCGATAATATATCAACTGCAAATGTCTTTCACAGTAGGAGAGGGGAAAACAATACCTATCCAAAGTCTGTTGCGCGAGCAAAACTCATGTGACCACTTGACTCGATGTTATCGTTCTGGCTCATTTTTCAAAATAAAAGCCTAAAACTATGTCTGAAGACAGTTGACACCTTGAGGAAGTAATAGGAAAAGGAATCTGGTTGATATCCCTTTAAATGGAGCAATTGGAGGCTATGGAACATGGAGTTTTCAAAATAGAAGCCACTTCCTGGTTTGATTTTTCTCAGGGTTTCGCCTGCAATATCAATTCTGTTATACTCACAGACAATATTTTGACAGTTTTGGAAACTTTAGAGTGTTTTCTATCCTAATCTGTCAATTATATGCATATTCTAGCATCTGGTCCTGAGAAATAGGCCGTTTACTTTGGGAACGTTCATTTTCCAAACATAAAAATAGTACCCCCTAGCTTCAAGAGGTTTTAAGACCCCTCTGTGGCAAGGTGAGACTCTCACGAATACGTACATGTTGGTTGTTTTGCTCTATGATCCCCACCAGCCTCACACGACTCGTCTGAAGTTCCCCTGTACTTGTTGAAAACATTTATGGAAGTATAGATGGAGGCTGTTTAGTACCAAAAATAAGGGGTTAAATAATGTAAAAAATATACATGTTTCCTGATCTTTCTTATATCTCTCAGACACTTCAGAACAAACTTCCTTCAGATTTTTGGAGGAGGCTATATGTTATTCAATGTGTTTCTATGGGCTAATAGCAGTAAGGACTATCTGTTATTCAATGTGTTTCTATGGGCTAATAGCAGTAAGGACTATCTGTTATTCAATGTGTTTCTAATAGCAGTAAGGACTATCTGTTATTCAATGTGTTTCTAATAGCAGTAAGGACTATCTGTTATGCAATGCGTTTTTTCCTCAAACACATATATATATATATATTTTTTTTTATACTAAAAGGGGTCTTAAAATTCAAACTCAACTTGCTAAATGATCCTTGGTATAAAACAATCGTATATAGCTTAGTAGAACCCCCCCGGCTTAGACTGTTCTGGGTGAAGCTACTTTACTAACCAGAGATGAGACTGCTCTAGCAGGAGGGAAGGGGCCTGTGAGCCATGGGGAGCAGAGACGAGAGACAACCAACCAAGTTGACTTACACTATAGTACACAAATACACTACATGGCCAAAAGTATGTGGACAACTGCTCGTCCAACATCTCATTCCAAAATCATGGGCATTAATATGGAGTTGGTCCCCCTTTTGCTGCTATAACAGCCTCCACTCTTCTGGGAAGGCTTTCCACTAGATGTTGGAACATTGTTGTGGGGACTTGCTTCCATTCAGCCACAAGAGTATTAGTGAGGTTGGACATTGATGTTGGGCGATTAGGCCTGGCTCGCAGTCGGCGTTCCAATTCATCCCAAATGTGTTAGATGGGGTTGAGGTCAGGGCTCTGTGCAGCCCAGTCAAGTTATTCCACACCGATCTCGACAAACCATTTCTGTGTGGACCTCGCTTTGTGCACGGGGGCAGTGTCATTCTGAAACAGGAAAGGGCCTTCCCAAGTTGGAAGCACAGAATCTGTTTTTCATGGTTCAGACCCCTTCATCTAGAATATCATTGTATGCTGTATCATTAACATTTCCCTTCACTGGAACTAAGGGGTCTGAACCATGAAAAACAGCCCCAGACCATTATTCATCCTCCACCAAACTTTACAGTTGGCACTATGCATTGGGGCTAGTAGCGTTCTCCTGCCAACTGCCAAACCCAGATTAGTCCGTCAGACTGTCAGATGGTGAAGCATGATTCATCACTCCGGAGAACGCATTTCCACTGCTCCAGAGTCCAATGGCAGCCAATGCTCGGCATTGTGTATGATCTTAGGCTTGTGTGCGGCTGCTTGGCCTTGGAAACCCATTTCATGAAGCTCCCGAGAAACAGTTATTGTGCTGACGTTGCTTCCAGAGACTGTTTGGAAGTCAGTAGTGAGTGTTGCAACTGAGGCCTCGGCGGCCCCGTTCTGTGAGCTTGTTTGGCTTACGACTTCACAGCTGAGCCGTTGTTGCTCCTAGATTTTTCCACTTCACAATAACAACACTCACAGTTGACATGGGCAGCTTTAGCAGGGCAGAAATTTGACGAACTGACTTGTTGGAAAGGTGGCACGTTGAAAGTCACTGAGCTCTTCAGTACGGGCCATTCTACTGCCAATGTTTGTTTATGGAGATTGCATGGCTGTGTGCTCGATTTTATACACCTGTCAGCAATGGGTGTGACTGAAAAAGCTGAATCCACTAATTTGGCCATGTAGTGTACCTGCCATAGCGAGGTTATTTATCATCAAATATGATTACGAAGTACTTGTCTTGACTGCATCAAACCGGGAGAAGCTAGTTAAGCTAGCTACCGTTAGCTAGCTAGGCTAACAGAGGCTGCAGTGCATGTTTTCTAATCCTACAGTTCCTGATAACAACAACAACATCAACAACAACTCCATTCAGAATATAAGGTAGCAGACTGCCTGTTGGCTCTTGGTTGTAGCCCATCCTTCTCCTCTAACTTTTAATTCCATTTTCTGTTGATTAGATATCTCCTAACTTTTACCACACGGAGGCTCTATCGCTGTCGCCTACTGCAGCTCTGACTCATGATTGGCCAACACCAAGCTACATGTGCCACTCTCCACTCTCATGAAAAGCAAGAGCAGCAGCATAAACATTTCTCTCTACTGCAGCAGTAGAGACCCATACCCGAGACAATCATATCAGATCCAACTCAGACCTGTGACAATCATATCAGACCCATACCCGAGACAATCATATCAGATCCAACTCAGACCTGTGACAATCATATCAGACCCATACCCGAGACAATCATATCAGATCCAACTCAGACCTGTGACAATCATATCAGACCCATACCCGAGACAATCATATCAGATCCAACTCAGACCTGTGACAATCATATCAGACCCATACCCGAGACAATCATATCAGATCCAACTCAGACCTGTGACAATCATATCAGACCCATACCCGAGACAATCATATCAGATCCAACTCAGACCTGTGACAATCATATCAGACCCATACCCGAGACAATCATATCAGATCCAACTCAGACCTGTGACAATCATATCAGACCCATACCCGAGACAATCATATCAGATCCAACTCAGACCTGTGACAATCATATCAGACCCATACCCGAGACAATCATATCAGATCCAACTCAGACCTGTGACAATCATATCAGACCCATACCCGAGACAATCATATCAGATCCAACTCAGACCTGTGACAATCATATCAGACCCATACGAGACCGAGACAATCATATCAGATCCAACTCAGACCTGTGACAATCATATCAGACCCATACCGAGACAATCATATCAGATCCAACTCAGACCTGTGACAATCATATCAGACCCATACCCGAGACAATCATATCAGATCCAACTCAGACCTGTGACAATCATATCAGACCCATACCCGAGACAATCATATCAGATCCAACTCAGACCTGTGACAATCATATCAGACCCATACCCGAGACAATCATATCAGATCCAACTCAGACCTGTGACAATCATATCAGACCCATACCCGAGACCTGTGACAATCATATCAGATCCAACTCAGACCTGTGACATTCATATCAGACCCATACCCGAGACCTGTGACAATCATATCAGACCCATACCCGAGACCTGTGACAATCATATCAGACCCATACCCGAGACCTGTGACAATCATATCAGACCCATACCCGAGACCTGTGACAATCATATCAGATCCAACTCAGACCTGTGACATTCATATCAGACCCATACCCGAGACCTGTGACAATCATATCAGACCCATACCCGAGACCTGTGACAATCATATCAGACCCATACCCGAGACCTGTGACAATCATATCAGACCCATACCCGAGACCTGTGACAATCATATCAGACCCATACCCGAGACCTGTGACAATCATATCAGACCCATACCCGAGACCTGTGACAATCATATCAGATCCAACTCAGACCTGTGACATTCATATCAGACCCATACCCGAGACCTGTGACAATCATATCAGACCCATACCCGAGACCTGTGACAATCATATCAGACCCATACCCGAGACCTGTGACGATCATATCAGACCCATACCCGAGACCTGTGACAATCATATCAGACCCATACCCGAGACCTGTGACAATCATATCAGACCCATACCCGAGACCTGTGACAATCATATCAGACCCATACCCGAGACCTGTGACAATCATATCAGACCCATACCCGAGACCTGTGACAATCTGATCATACCCATACCAGAGACCTGTGACAATCATATCAGACCCATGCCCGAGACCTGTGAAAATCTGATCATACCCATACCAGGGACCTGTGACAATCATATCAGACCCATACCCGAGACCTGTGACAATCATATCAGACCCATACCCGAGACCTGTGACAACCATATCAGATCCGACTCAGACCAGGTGACAATCATATCAGATCCGACTCAGACCTGTGACATTATTTAGAGTTTTGGACCCAGTCGGGTCCTGGATCGGGTCTGGAGTATTCGGGTACCGGTGGACCCGTGAAGATCCGGCTGTGTGTGTATCGAACTGTGTCTTTCCAGGGAGAAGGATGGATTGTGACAGACGTGGATGCATGCCAGGTGTGCGTGTATTAACCCGTGTGTGAATTAACCCGTGTGGGAATTGAACCGTGTGGGAATTGAACCGCGTGTGAATTGAACCGCGTGTGAATTGAACCGTGTGTGAATTGTGTGTGTATTTCCAGGGAGAAGGATGGATTGTGACAGACGTGGATGCATGCCAGGTGTGCGTGTATTAACCCGTGTGTGAATTAACCCGTGTGGGAATTGAACCGTGTGGGAATTGAACCGTGTGTGAATTGAACCGCGTGTGAATTGAACCGTGTGTGAATTGTGTGTGTATTTCCAGGGAGAAGGATGGATTGTGACAGACGTGGATGCATGCCAGGTGTGCGTGTATTAACCCGTGTGTGAATTAACCCGTGTGGGAATTGAACCGCGTGTTGATTGAACCGTGTGTGAATTGTGTGTGTATTTCCAGGGAGAAGGATGGATTGTGACAGACGTGGATGCATGCCAGGTGTGCGTGTATTAACCCGTGTGTGAATTAACCCGTGTGGGAATTGAACCGCGTGTTGATTGAACCGTGTGTGAATTGTGTGTGTATTTCCAGGGAGAAGGATGGATTGTGACAGACGTGGATGCATGCCAGGTGTGCGTGTATTAACCCGTGTGTGAATTAACCCGTGTGGGAATTGAACCGCGTGTTGATTGAACCGTGTGTGAATTGTGTGTGTATTTCCAGGGAGAAGGATGGATTGTGGCAGAAGTCTGATGCTCTGGAGTTTGAGCAGAAGTTGAGAGCGGAGGAGCAGACAAAGAGAGATACCTGTAGCAATACCTCTCACTGTCTCTCCTGCAGCAGTCCATTCAGCTGGTGGCTTCACAGACATACCTGCAGGTACCTCTCACTGTCTCTCCTGCAGCAGTCCATTCAGCTGGTGTCAGGTACCTCTCACTGTCTCTCCTGCAGCAGTCCATTCAGCTGGTGTCAGGTACCTCTCACTGTCTCTCTGTTCTGACTGTATTCTCAGACTGTGTGGCCATGGGTTCTGCTACTACTGCTGCAGTAACACAGTCAGCCTGATGGAGGGGGGCGCCAGAGAGCGCTGCTGCTCAGTCTGCTACAGCCAGCACAGTGCTGTGGTAGAGCGCCATCCTCAGGAAGACACCTGTACTGCACCACACGCACCCTTCAACCCTCTGCCCCAACCTGGTAAAACCATGCAACCCAGCAACACAGATGAGACCACATACACACTCACTTACACACTCAGATACACACTCACATACACACTCACTTACACACTCAGATACACACTCAGATACACACTCACACTCACATACACACTCACATACACACTCAGATACACACTCACATACACACTCACATACACACTCAGATACACACTCACATACACACTCACTTACACACTCACATACACACTCAGATACACACTCACACTCACATACACACTCACATACACACTCAGATACACACTCACATACACACTCACTTACACACTCAGATACACACTCAGATACACACTCACTTACACACTCACATACACACTCACTTACACACTCACATACACACTCCCATACACACTCAGATACACACTCACTTACACACTCACATACACACTCACTTACACACTCAGATACACACTCAGATACACACTCAGATACACACTCACATACACACTCACATACACACTCACATACACACTCAGATACACACTCTTAAATTAGACGGATGATTCCACAAACATTATTTCACTCTCACTCGTTTCACTTTCAATTTAAGAGCTTTATTGGCATGGGAAACATATGTTTAGTGAAAATAGATAATAAACACTTAGTGAACAATAAAAATGAACAGTAAACATTACACTCCAAAAGAATAAAGGCATTTCAAATGTCATATTATGTCTTTATACGGTGTTGTAACGGCATGCAAAGTTAAACAACCACCCAAGTATAAAAGGGAAAATTAATCAACATAAATATGGGTTGTATTTACAATGGTGTTTGTCTGCCTACGGTGGCCTTTCTCAAAAGCAAGGCTATGCTCACTGAGTCTGTACATAGTCAAAGCTTTCCTTAATTTTGGGTCAGTCACAGTGGTCAGGTATTCTGCCACTGTGTACTCTCTGTTTAGGGACAAATATCATTCTAGTTTGCTCTGTTTTTTTGTTAATTCTTTCCAATGTGTCAAGTAACTATCTTTTTGTTTTCTCATGATTTGGTTGGGTCTAATTGTGTTGCTGTACTGGGGCTCTGTGGGGTCTGTTTGTGAACAGAGCCCCAGGACCAGCTTGCTTAGGGGACTCTTCTCCAGATTCATCTCTCTGTAGACGATGGCTTTGTTATGGTTGTAGAATTTAAAACGGCTCTTTTCTGAATTTTAATAATTAGCGGGTATCTGCCTAATTCTGCTCTGAATCCATTATTTGTTGTTTTACGTTGTACACAGAGGATATTTTTGCAGAATTCTGCGTGCAGAGTCTCAATTTAGTGTTTATCCCATTTTGTGAATTCTTGGTTGGTGAGCGGACCCCAGACCTCACAACCATAAAGGGCAATGGGCTCTATGTCTGAAGTATTTTTTAGCCAGATCCTAATTGGTCTAATGTTATGTTCCTTTTGATCACTCTCTCACTCTCAGACCTGGCTGTGCCAAGGGCAGATGATGGTGCATATGGCATCATAACAGAAGAGGAAGTTAATTATGTTTCCAACAGTGACTCTCTCTCCTTCACTGCCTGCTCTCCTCACACCAACCCCCAGGGGGCAGCAGAGCTGTGAGTACACACACACACACACACATACACATTCAGAACCCTTGCCTGATGCTATTTTTGACACTGCGTTTGTTTGTATGTTTGTTTTGCCCAGCAACGGTGGTGCCAGTACAGCAGAAACCACATCAGAGGACCTACCTGACCAGACTGGAGCTGTTCAGGATGCAGAGATCTGTCTGCTGAGGAGTGGAGAACTCACGTGAGTCAGACCAATATTCACCAAGACCAGAATGACCACCATGGCCAGAATTACAGTACCAGTCAAAAGTTTGGACAAGCCTACTCATTCAAGGTTTTTTTAATATATTTTTTAAAACTATTTTCTACATTCTACAATAATAGTGAAGACCTCAAAATTATGAAATAACACATATGGAATCATGTAGTAACCAAAAAAGTGTTCAACAAAATTCTTAAAAGTAGCCACCCTTTTCCTTGACAACTGCTTTGCACACATTTGGCATACTCTCAACCAGCTTCACCTGGAATGCTTTTCCAACAGTCGTGAAGGAGTTCCCACATATACTGAGCACTTGTTGGCTGTTTTTCCTTCCCTCTGCGGTCCAACTCATCCCAAACCATCTCAATTGGGTTGAGGTTGGGTGATTGTGGAGGTCAGGTCATCTGATGCAGCACTCCATCATTCTCCTTCTTGGTAAAAATAGCCCTTACACAACCTGGAGGTGTGTTGGGTCATTGTTCTGTTGAAAAATAAAGGATAGTCCCACTAAGCCCAAACCAGATGGGGTGGCGTATCGCTGCAGAATGCTGTGGTATCCATGCTGGTTAAGTGTGCCTTGAATTCTAAATAAATCACTGATGGTGTAACCAACAAAGTACCCCCACACCATAACACCTCCTCCTCCATGCTTCACAGTGGGAACCACACATGCAGAGATCATCCGTTCATCTACTCTGCCTCTCACAAAGACATAGCGGTTGGAACCAAAAATCTCAAATTTGGACTCATCAGACCAAAGGACAAATTTCCACCGGTCTATTGTCCATTGATCATGTTTCTTGGCCCAAGCAGGTCTCTTCTTATTGGTGTCCTATAGGGGCGGCAGGATAGCCTAGTGTCTAGAGCGTTGAACTAGTAACCGAAAGGTTTCATGTTCAAATCCCCGAGCTGACAAGGTACAAATCTGTCGTTCTGCCCCTGAACAGGCAGTTAACCCACTGTTCCTAGGCCGTCATTGAAAATAAGAATTTGTTCTTAACTGACTTGCCTAGTTAAATAAAGGTAAATTATAGTAGATGTGGATGTTGATTAAGGCAGTCCACCGCACCTCTCTGATTCAGTGGGGTTGGGTTAAATGCTGAAGACACATTTCAGTTGAAGGCATTCAGTTGTACAACTGACTAGAAATTTTCCAGATTCCCCTTTCCCTTTCTAATGAACGTATCCCCTGCAGCAGAGGCAACTCTGGGTCTTTCTTGCCTGTGGCGGTCCTCATGAGAGCCAGTTTCATCATAGTGCTTGATGGTTGTTGCGACTGCACTTGAATAAACTTTAAAAGTTCTTGAAATTTTCCAGATTGACCTTCATGTCTTAAGGTAATGATGGACTGTCATTTCTCTTTGCTTATTTGAGCTGTTTTTGCCAAAATATGGACTTGGAATTTTACCAAATAGGGCTATCTACTGTATACCACCCCTACCTTGTCACAACACAACTGATTGGCTCAAACATTTTAAGAAGGTGACTCCCTCATGAAGCTGTTTGGGAAAATGCCAAGTATACCACCCCTACCTAACTGATTGGCTCAAATGCATTAAGAAGGAAAGAAATTCCACAAATTAACATTAACAAGGCACACCTGTTAATTGAAATGCATTCCAGGTGACTGCCCCATGAAGCTGGTTGAGAGAATGCCAAGAGTGTTCAAAGCTGGCATCAAGGTTGGCTACTTTGAATAATCTAAAATCTAAGATATATTTTTATTTGTTTAACACTTTTTTGGTTACTATCACATTTCAGGTAAGACCCAAGTGCAGACTGTGTTGAAGTAACAATGTTTATTGTACCAACAGGGGAAGGCAAACGACAGGTCAAGGAGGGGGTGGAGACAAGCAAACGACAGGTCAAGGAGGGGGTGGAGACAAGCAAACGACAGGTCAAGGAGGGGGTGGAGACAAGCAAGCGACAAGTCAGGGAGGGGGTGGAGACAAGCAAACGACAGGTCAAGGAGGGGGGTGGAGACAAGCAAACGACAGGTCAAGACAGGCAGGTGTCGATAATCCAAAATAGCGGCAAAGGTACAGGACTGCAGGCAGGCTCAGGAAAGTGGTCAAAACCAGGAGGGCGAGAAAAAGAGAGACTGAAACGCTGGTTGACTTGAACAAACAAGACGAACGACAGACAGAAAACACAAGTATAAATACACAGTGGATAAGTGGGGAAGATGGACGAAACCTGGAGGAGACAAGCACAAGGACAGGTGAAGCAGATCAGGGCATGACATTTACTACATGATTCCATATGTGTTATTTCATAGTTTTGATGTCTTCACTATTATTCTACAATGTAGAAAATAGTAAAAATAAAGAAAAAATAGTAAAAATAGTAAAAATAAAGAAAACCCTGGAATGAGTAGGTGTGTCCAAACTTTTGACTGGTACTGTACATAGCTAGGCTATGGCTATACTATACTTAGCGACCTAATAATTATCATAAAAAACAAACCTCATTACAAACTAAAATGTTAGGACACTGCCCCTTTAAGACATAAAACAGCTCTTTACCAGACTGGCTTTTCAGAGATGACTAGAAATGTAAAAGTTTTGTGTTCTTATAGGAAAGCAACATTGCTGACTACAAATGATAATAACTCACTAACTAGCAAAGAATATGAACAAATGTGACTCGTTTCAGAAAATGAGGTGTATGTCATGCATCACTACTTCACAAGAGAGCCATTTGAGTGTAAACTTTTTTTTTTAAATCTAAATGCGTTTTTTGGCAGAAATGCCTTCTGGGACATGTGAACTTTCATGTGCCTTAATAACAAACTTGTATGTCATCTGTAAATACAGATAAAATTGTTAAATTACGAGCCTAGTTGGTTTAGCCATGGAAAAAGGGAGCAACCTTCCCGCTAGCTATGATTGGCTGAGATAATGAGTGGGCTGGACATGTCGAGAGATGAGTTCGAATTGGTCTGCCATGTTGCACGCGTCTGTCTATTTGAGCTGGTCAGTATGTCTAGGTAATCCTTTGTAACGTTTAAAAATATATATATCACGTAGTAGAACTGCATAAGTGTTGCTCTCCACATTCTGGAGGACCGAGTTTTGAAATCAGTGGAATTAGAGTATGATAGCTAAGGAGATGGAGGAAACACCTGTCTCTGGATTACATCTTCAAACTAAGGGAAAGGTTGGCATCTGTGACAGAGAGGGAGAAGCGTCCATCCATGTATACAGATAAAATAGTTTAACTCGCTACATTTTCAGATATTACACATTTCAAATTTAGTCAGAAAGTCATTTTCATTTCAAGTTAACGCGTACTGTTAGCTAGCTTGCTTGTTAGCTAATGTTACGTGTATGATCTGTGTAGTAATATTATTCGTATCGCAGAGCCATTTGCATTGCAAGTTATAGCCTGATGTTAGCTAGCTAGTTAACATAGTACCTGGTTGGTAAGCTACCTGCAGATTCATGCAGGGTAGTAACGTTATGAGTTGGGATTATGGTTCATTGTTTAGCTAGCTAGCTACATGTCTAAACACTCGTCTGAGTGTGCCAGAGTGCAGCATAACTGAGAAATTTACGAATGCTCAGCACCCTCCTGCAGTCTTGCCTCTGTCCTCTTTCTCTCCTGCAGTCTTGTCCCCGGTTCTCTTTCTCTCCAGCAGCCTGTCCTCTGTTCTCTTTCTCTCCTGCAGCCTGTCCTCTGTTCTCTGTTCCCTTTCTCTCCGGCAGCCTGTCCTCTGTCTTCTGTTCTCTGTTCTTTCTCTCCTGCAGCCTGTCCTCGGTTCTCTGTCTCTCCTGCAGCCTGTCTTCTGTCCTCTGTTCTCTTTCTCTCCTGCAGCCTGTCCTCTGTTCTCTTTCTCTCCAGCAGCCTGTCCTCTGTTCTCTTTCTCTCCTGCAGCCTGTCCTCGGTTCTCTGTCTCTCCTGCAGCCTGTCTTCTGTCCTCTGTTCTCTTTCTCTCCAGCAGCCTGTCCTCTGTTCTCTTTCTCTCCTGCAGCCTGTCCTCTGTTCTCTTTCTCTCCAGCAGCCTGTCCTCTGTTCTCTTTCTCTCCTGCAGCCTGTCCTCTGTTCTCTTTCTCTCCAGCAGCCTGTCCTCTGTTCTCTTTCTCTCCTGCAGCCTGTCCTCTGTTCTCTGTCTCTCCTGCAGCATGTCCTCTGTTCTCTGTCTCTCCTGCAGCCTGTCTTCTGTCCTCTGTTCTCTGTCTCTCCTGCAGCATGTCCTCTGTTCTCTTTTGAATATGGACGGTGTCAGTAAACGTTGGTTAAAAAGCGTAATTAAATTGTTGCCAGTCACCGCACTGGATAACATGAAAACAGCCTAACCAGCTCTGCTAGGATCAGTAAAATGGTCAGAGTGGGGTGTTCTCTCATTATGTGTCTGAAAGTAGCTAGCCAACGTTAGCCAGTTAGCTTGGGTGCTTGACTGCTGTTGTGAGGTCAGAACGTTCAGATCAACCCTACTCGTCGGCCAGAGCGTCCAGTGTGAGGTCAGAACGTTCAGATCAACCCTACTAGAAAACGCTCTGAATTTACCAACAGACCCTCTTAAGCTTTACACCCACCCATCTATTTCAGTATTCACATGTCAGGCCATGTACTAAACAACCAAAGATTTCAGGACTAAAGGCTGGTTTATACTTACTACACTAGAGCACACTCTGGCACTCTAGATTCAATTTATGAACACACCCATAGTATAAACCAGCCTTTAGTCTTGAAATCTTTGGTTGTTTAGTACATGGCCTGACATGTGAATTCTGAAAGAGATGGGTGGGGCTTAAGAGTGTGTGAATGATGCTGAATGGGTGGAGACAAGGGAAGGGCTCTCCAGTAGTTGTAACAAAACATTCATGGAGACCATTTTCTCAAAAGTGAGGTTACAAATGTATCAACTTTGAAAGCATTATTACTTTCCCATTGTTCCTTAACCTTAGTGTATGATATACCTCTTTCTAGCTCTGAGTGTCTACTTTTATCCAATGTAAAAAATAAAATAAAAATTCAAATGTTGCTGCATAAGATCGGCCTGGTCGGTCACAAATGTGCACAGGTGGCTACATGCAGATCTCGCTTTGATCTCAAAACAAGCACATGTATACGCGACCTCTCACTGTAAAGACAGTCCAGTTTATCTACTCACGACTGCTCATACTGTAAACACAATCCAGTTCAAAGTTAATGGCACAGATCCATATATGGAAATGGCTATTTGCATATAGGCCTACTGCAATAGAATCCTACTCCAATGTGCTATGCCTACAAGAAAATCTCTTGCACAGTTAGTTTTGCATACTAAGTTTGCGTAGTTTGTTTTGTTTCGGTATGTTATATTGAAAAAAGTGCCTAATATTGTGTTGATTCGAGCACAATTCCCACAGTAGAGCTAAACATTGATACTGACAAAGGAGAAAACTGTAGAATCTTGAGTGAAGTTCAATCTCGTGCTTCTCTGCATGTGCTGATATTTCTTCTGCGTGGCAGTCTGAGGGGAGGGAACATTGCTTAGAAGGCAATGTGTATTATTTTTAACATACTATTAAAATAGTACTCACTTATAGGAGTGGCTAATTATTTACAAGTTGCTAGCTTTCCCATAAACCCATCGTCGAAACCACATTTTCATCTTCTTCTGTGGTTTGGAAACTTCCTGTTCTTTGACTGACGAAGACACAGAGTTTGGAAAAATTCTAAGTATACAGCATTTGTGTTGCAACGGAGCCTTCAATCGCAAGGGGGTGTTGCGATTCCACTCTGTTGTGGAATTACAACAAATGAATGACATCTGGTGCAACTTAACAGAGGGATTATGGGTAATGTGAATGAGGTATTTGAATTTGTTCCTATGTATGACCAGAACCAGCTCCCATAAAGATCTAGTCAAAAGAAGGGGAAAGACAGTGTCGTTTGAGATGAAAACGAGCCCATCTTTCTGGTTGTCCCTGGAGTTATCTTTCTGCAGCTTCTTTTTTCTCTCATGTTTGCCTCTGGCTGTGAATGTAGCTGGGAATCTGGCTGGGAATCTGACTGCATGTACTGGCTGTGAATGTAGCTGGGAATCTGACTGCATGTACTGAATGTGAATGTAGCTGGGAATCTGGCTGGGAATCTGACTCCATGTACTGGCTGATAATCTGGCTGGGAATCTGACTGCATGTACTGGCTGATAATCTGGCTGGGAATCTGGCTGCATGTACTGGCTGATAATCTGGCTGGGAATCTGGCTGGGAATCTGACTCCATGTACTGGCTGGGATTCTGGCTGGGAATCTGGCTGCATGTACTGGCTGGGACTTCTGGCTGGGAATCTGGCTGCATGTACTGGCTGATAATCTGGCTGGGAATCTGGCTGCATGTACTGGCTGGGAATCTGACTGCATGTACTGGCTGGGAATCTGACTGCATCTTCTGGCTGGGAATCTGACTCCATGTACTGGCTGTTAATCTGGCTGGGATTCTGACTGCATGTACTGGCTGTTAATCTGGCTGGGAATCTGACTGCATGTACTGGCTGGGAATCTGGCTGCATGTACTGGCTGTTAATTTTTTTAAATGTATTTTATTTTACCTTTATTTAACTAGGCAAGTCAGTTAAGAACAAATTCTTATTTTCAATGACGGCCTAGGAACAGTGGGTTAACTGCCTTGTTCAGGGGCAGAACGACAGAGTTGTACCTTGTCAGCTCGGGGGTTTGAACTCGCAACCTTTCGGTTACTAGTCCAACACTCTAACCACTTGGCTACCCTGCCGCCCCGACCGTCACCGTTAATCTGGCTGGGATTCTGACTGTGGTGTTTTGTTATTAATGTGTGTCCTCTCCAGGTTGCATGTTCCGTTCAGTGTGGAGGAGATCAGTGTATTTGGTGACGGTCTGAGGGAGCTGTTCATCAGGTCTGGTTGTTACAGCTCCATCCCTATTACTGGGTCTACCCTTGGTGCTACCATACACTGGCTGTTCACCTCACCACCCAAGAGCATCTCATTTAGTGTGCTGTACAGAGAGGACACACACACCTCTGGAGGAGGCTAAGGTATATTTAACACACACTGCTGGAGTAGGTCAGTTATTAGTGTTTAAAATAATGTGTTCTAAGGTATAGGGTTAGGTTTAATGTTTTCTAAGGTATAGGATTAGGATTAATGTTTTCTAAGGTATAGGGTTAGGATTAATGTTTTCTAAGGTATAGGGTTAGGTTTAATGTTTTCTAAGGTATAGGATTAGGATTAATGTTTTCTAAGGTATAGGATTAGGATTAATGTTTTCTAAGGTATAGGATTAGGATTAGTATGTTCTAACGTATAGGGTTAGGATTAATGTTTTCTATGGGTATAGGGTTAGGATTAGGTTTAATGTTTTCTATGGGTATAGGGTTAGGATTAGGTTTAATGTTTTCTATAGGTATAGGGTTAGGATTAGGTTTAATGTTTTCTATGGGTATAGGGTTGGGATTAGGTTTAATGTGTTCTAAGGTATAGGGTTAGGATTAGGTTTAATGTTTTCTAAGGTATAGGGTTAGGATTAGGTTTAATGTTTTTAAGGTAGGGTTAGGATTAGGTTTAATGCGTTGTAATGTATAGGGTTAAGATTAGGTTTAATGCGTTGTAATGTATAGGGTTAAGATTAGGTTTAATGCGTTGTAATGTATAGGGTTAGGATTAGGTTTAATGCGTTGTAATGTATAGGATTAAGATGAATATGTTCTAAAGTATAGAGTTAATAATGTGTTATTATAGGTTTAGGTTTAATAATCTGTTCTACGGTTTAGGGTTAAGGTATTCTGTCCTGTCTCTATTCCAGGTACTGATCCCTCTGACTCGTTGTCAATCCCACAAAGAGACCATGACAGGAGAGCTGATAGTCAGGAACACTGGAGAATACACACTCATCTTTGACAACTCCTTCTCCAGGTACACACATCTATACCCACACACTTCTATACACACACAGGTCTATAACTCCTTCTCCAGGTACACACATACATCTATGCACACACACATCTGTGCACACACAGGTCGATAACTCCTTCTCCTGGTACACACATCTATAACATGGTGGATGTAACAGTCTGTATGTTCTATCCTGCCCTCAGCCTGTTCTGTCTCCTCTCTATCCCCCCTCACCCCATTCTGTCTCCTCTCTATCCCCCCTCACTCTGTTCTGTCTCCTCTCTATCCCCCTCACCCCGTTCTGTCTCCTCTCTATCCCCCTCACCCCATTCTGTCTCCTCTCTATCCCCCTCACCCCATTCTGTCTCCTCTCTATCCCCCTCACCCCATTCTGTCTCCTCTCTATCCCCCTCACCCCATTCTGTCTCCTCTCTATCCCCCTCACCCCGTTCTGTCTCCTCTCTATCCCCCTCACCCCATTCTGTCTCCTCTCTATCCCCCTCACCCCATTCTGTCTCCTCTCTATCCCCCTCACCCCATTCTGTCTCCTCTCTATCCCCCTCACTCTGTTCTGTCTCCTCTCTATCCCCCTCACCCCTGTTCTGTCTCCTCTCTATCCCCCTCACTCTGTTCTGTCTCCTCTCTATCCCCCTCACCCTGTTCTGTCTCCTCTCTATCCCCCTCACCCCATTCTGTCTCCTCTCTATCCCCCCACCCCGTTCTGTCTCCTCTCTATCCCCCTCACCCCATTCTGTCTCCTCTCTATCCCCCTCACCCCATTCTGTCTCCTCTCTATCCCCCTCACACCGTTCTGTCTCCTCTCTATCCCCCTCACCCCATTCTGTCTCCTCTCTATCCCCCTCACCCCATTCTGTCTCCTCTCTATCCCCCTCACCCCGTTCTGTCTCCTCTCTATCCCCCTCACCCCATTCTGTCTCCTCTCTATCCCCCTCACCCCATTCTGTCTCCTCTCTATCCCCCTCACCCCGTTCTGTCTCCTCTCTATCCCCCTCACCCCATTCTGTCTCCTCTCTATCCCCCTCACCCCATTCTGTCTCCTCTCTATCCCCCTCACCCCATTCTGTCTCCTCTCTATCCCCCTCACCCCATTCTGTCCCCTCTCTGTCCCCCTCACCCCATTCTGTCTCCTCTCTATCCCCCTCACCCCATTCTGTCTCCTCTCTATCCCCCTCACCCCCTGTCCCATTCTGTCTCCTCTCTATCCCCCTCACCCCATTCTGTCTCCTCTCTATCCCCCTCACCCCATTCTGTCTCCTCTCTATCCCCCTCACCCCATTCTGTCTCCCTCTATTCACCCCATTCTGTCTCCTCTCTATCCCCCTCACCCCATTCTGTCTCCTCTCTATCCCCCTCACCCCATTCTGTCTCCTCTCTATCCCCTTCACCCCATTCTGTGTCCTCTCTATCCCCCTCCCCCTGTTCTGTCTCCTCTCTATCCCCCTCACCCCATTCTGTCTCCCTCTATCCCCCTCACCCCATTCTGTCTCCTCTCTATCCCCCTCACCCCATTCTGTCTCCTCTCTATCCCCCTCACCCCATTCTGTCTCCTCTCTATCCCCCTCACTCTGTTCTGTCTCCTCTCTATCCCCCTCACCTCATTCTGTCTCCTCTCTATCCCCCTCACCCCATTCTGTCTCCTCTCTATCCCCCTCACTCTGTTCTGTCTCCTCTCTATCCCCCTCACCCCGTTCTGTCTCCTCTCTATCCCCCCTCACCCCATTCTGTCTCCTCTCTATCCCCCCTCACCCCATTCTGTCTCCTCTCTATCCCCCCTCACCCCGTTCTCTCCTCTCTATCCTGTCATCTGTGGTGTAGGTTCATCTCTAAGAAGGTGTTGTATCGTCTGAGTGTTGAGCAGCCAGTGGTCTACGATGGAACACATTGACTGTCTGGAGAGGAGAAGACTGTTCTGGTCCTTTATCCGCAGTCTCTCTGTTCTCTTTAGATGAGAGGGTGTTTGAAACAAAGGGACTGACTAAGATGAGAAAATCTCTGTTCTCTTTTCGTCATCTGGCTGTTGTTGTTATATAAGAGGGAGGTTTGGTTGTGTTGTTAAAGTAGAGTGCCTGTGTGTCAGTCATGGTTCTACAACTGGTCTGTGTATCTGTAGGTCAAATGAACTGTGCCTTCAGTTGAATGGACCCAGACAGACTAGAGAGTTGAATGGACCCGGACAGACTGGAGAGTTGAATGGACCCGGACAGACTGGAGAGTTGAATGGACCCAGACAGACTGGAGTTGTGACGTCATGTAAAACAAGGAGTTAGAATGTTCCTGCTGCTGTATCAGGAGGTCTGGTCTGGTTTAGAAAATAGTAGGCAGAGAAAGGTCATATGAAAACACTTATATGTTATTGATCAAATTAAAGCATGTTAAATGTTTAAATGTTTCTCTTAGCTGCTATATCAACCTGTACCAAACACCAACACTGGTCAGGATTGGTCTGAACTGGTCTGGTTTCGTTCAATAGTACCCAGAGAAAGGTCATGAAGTGGAAACACTCAGTATGTAAGGATATGTAAAGCTTGGCTGTAACACTGCATACTGTAAAGCTTGGCTGTAACACTGCATAGTGTAAAGCTTGGCTGTAACACTGCATACTGTAAAGCTTGGCTGTAACACTGCATAGTGTAAAGCTGTAACACTGCATAGTGTAAAGCTGTAACACTGCATAGTGTAAAGCTGTAACACTGCATAGTGTAAAGCTGTAACACTGCATAATGTAAAGCTGTAACACTGCATAGTGTAAAGCTGTAACACTGCATAGTGTAAAGCTGTAACACTGCATAGTGTAAAGCTTGATTGTAACACTGCATAGTGTAAAGCTTGGCTGTAACTGCATAGTGTAAAGCTTGGCTGTAACACTGCATCGTGTAAAGCTTGGCTGTAACTGCATAGTGTAAAGCTTGATTGTAACACTGCATAATGTGTTTCTCATTTGGAAGAATGTATGAAAATCAGCAGTTGAAGAAGATATTTCCACAGTTCGTCTTCCAGTTTATTAACTCCAGATAGAACACGTCTTCCAGTTTATTAACTCCAGATAGAACACGTCTTCCAGTTTATTAACTCCAGATAGAACACGTCTTCCAGTTTATTAACTCCAGATAGAACACGTCTTCCAGTTTATTAACTCCAGATAGAACACGTCTTCCAGTTTATTAACTCCAGATAGAACACGTCTTCCAGTTTATCAGTTCCAGATAGAAACTAACTCCAGATAGAACGTCTTTATTAACTCCAGATAGAACACGTCTTCCAGTTTATTAACTCCAGATAGAACACATCTTCCAGTTTATTAACTCCAGATAGAACACGTCTTCCAGTTTATTAACTCCAGATAGAACACGTCTTCCAGTTTATTAACTCCAGATAGAACACGTCTTCCAGTTTATTAACTCCAGATAGAACACGTCTTCCAGTTTTTAACTCCAGATAGAACACGTCTTCCAGTTTATTAACTCCAGATAGAACATAAACTCTTCCAGTTTTTAACTCCAGATAGAACACGTCTTCCAGTTTATTAACTCCAGATAGAACACATCTTCCAGTTTATTAACTCCAGATAGAACACGTCTTCCAGTTTATTAACTCCAGATAGAACACGTCTTCCAGTTTATTAACTCCAGATAGAACACGTCTTCCAGTTTATTAACTCCAGATAGAACACGTCTTCCAGTTTATTAACTCCAGATAGAACACGTCTTCCAGTTTATTAACTACAGATAGAACACGTCTTCCAGTTTATTAACTCCAGATAGAACACGTCTTCCAGTTTATTAACTCCAGATAGAACACGTCTTCCAGTTTATTAACTCCAGATAGAACACGTCTTCCAGTTTATTAACTCCAGATAGAACACATCTTCCAGTTTATTAACTCCAGATAGAACACGTCTTCCAGTTTATTAACTCCAGATAGAACACGTCTTCCAGTTTATTAACTCCAGATAGAACACGTCTTCCAGTTTATTAACTCCAGATAGAACACGTCTTCCACAGTTTATACATCAGTTGTGTGGCTGTAAATATTAATGTAGAGTTATTTATCGTAATTTGATGAAAAAATGTGAAATTATGCAATTTATCTCTTTCAACTGCTGACGTTGATACATTCTATACAGTCCCATAAATACAGTTGAAGTCGGAAGTTTACATACACCTCAGCCAAATACATTTAAACTCAGTTTTTCACAATTCCTGACATTTAATCCCAGTATAAATTCCCTGTCTTAGATCAGTTAGGATCACCACTTCATTTTAAGAATGTGAAATGTCAGAATAATAGTAGAGAGAATGATTTATTTCAGCTTTTATTTATTTCATCACATTCCCAGACGTTTACAGACGTTTGGGTCAGACGTTTACATACACTCAGTTAGTATTTGCTAGCATTGCCTTTAAATTGTTAAACTTTGGTCAAATGTTTCAGGTTAGCCTTCCACAAGCTTCCCACAATAAGTTGGGTGAACTTTGGCCCATTCCTTCTGACAGAGCTGGTATAACTGAGTCAGGTTTGTAGGCCTCCTTGCTCGCACACGCTTTTTCAGTTCTGCCCACAAATTTTCAATGGGATTGAGGTCAGGGCTTTGGGATGGCCACTCCAATACCTTGACTTTGTTGTTCTTAAGCCAGTTTGCCACAACTTTGGAAGTATGCATGGGATCATTGTCCATTTGGAAGACCCATTTGCGTCCAAGCTTTAACTTCCTGACTGATGTCTTGAGATGTTGCTTCAATACATCCACATAGTTTTCCTTCCTCGTGAAGCTGTCTATTTTGTGAAGTGCACCAGTCCCTCCTGCAGTAAAGCACCCTCACAACATGATGTTGCCATTCCCGTGCTTCAAGTACAGAAATATCTAATTTACTTAACTATTCACATCCCTCAGTCAATACTTTGTAAAAGCACCTTTGACAGATTTATCTAGGTAAGTCTCTAAGAGCTTTCCACACGTTGATTGTGCAATATTTTCCCATTATTTTTTTCAAAATTCTTCAACCTCTGTCAAGTTGGTTGTTGATCATTGCTAGACAACAATTTTCAGGTCTTGCCCTAGATTTTCAAGCAGATTTAAGTCAAAACTGTAACTCCACCACTGTCTTCTTGGTAAGCAACTCCAGTGTAGATTTGGCCTTGTGTTTTAGGCTAATGTTCTGCTGAAATGTGAATTCATCTCACAGCTACCACTAGAGTGCATTCGGAAAGTATTCAGACCCCTTGACTTTTTCCATATCTTGTTACTTTACAGCATTATTCTAAAATGGATTACATAGTTTTTTTACCTCATCAATCTACACACAATACACCATAATGACAACACAATACACCATAATGACATCACAATTACACCATAATGACATCACAATACACCATAATGACATCACAATACACCATAATGACATCACAATTACACCATAATGACATCACAATACACCATAATGACATCACAATACACCATAATGACAAAGCGAAAACGTTTTCTTTTTTTATACTGACATATCACATTTACATAAGTATTCAGACCCTTTACTCAGTACTTTGTTGAAGCACCTTTGGCAGCATTTACAGCCTCGAGTCTTCTTGGGTATGATGCTACAAGCTTAGCACACCTGTATTTGTGGAGTTTAACCCATTCTTCTCTACAGAACCTCTCAAGCTCTGTCAGGTTGGATGGGGAGCGTCACTACACAGCTATTTTCAGGTCTCTCCAGAGATGTTTGATCGGGGTTCAAGTCCGAGCTCTGGCTGGGCCACTCAAGGATTCAGACTTGTCCCGAAGCCACTTCTGCGTTGTCTTGGCTGTGTGCTTAGGATCGCTGTCCTGTTGGAAGGTGAACCTTCGCCCCAAACTCCAAGCAGGCTGCCATGTGCCTTTTACTGAGAAGTGACTTCTGTCTGGCCTCTCTCCCGTAAAGGCCTGATTGGTGGAGTGCTGCAGAGATGATTGTCCTTCTGGAACGTTCTCCCATCTCCACAGAGGAACTCTAGAGCTGTCAGAGTGACCATCGGGTTCTTGGTCACCTTCCTGACCAAGGCCCTTCTCTGCTCAGTTTGACAGGGTGACCAGCTCTAGGAAGAGTCTTGGTGGTTCCAAACTTCTTCCATTTACGAATGATGGAGGCCACTGTTCTTGGGGACCTTCAATGCTGTAGACATTTTTTTGTACCCTTCCCCAGATCTGTGCCTCGACACAATCCTGTCTCGGAGCTCTACGGACCATTCCTTCGACCTCATGGCTTGGTTTTTGCTCTGACATGCAATGTCAACTGTGGGACCTTATATAGACAGGTGTGTGCCTTTCCAAATCCAATCAACTTGTAGAAACATCTCAAGGATGATGAATGGAAACTGGATGCACCTGAACTTAATTTCGAATCTTATAGCAAAGGGTCTGAATACATATGTAAATAAGGTATTTTTGTTTTTAATACATTTGCAAAAATGTCTAAACCTGTTTTCACTTTGCCGTTATGGGGTATTGTATGTAGATTTAATCAATTTTAGAATTAGGCTGTAACGTAACAAAATGTGGAAAAAGCTTGGATTTGCCCCAAACAAAAAGCTTGGATTTGCCCCAAACGTAGCACTTTTGTATTCAGAACAAAATGTGAATTGCTTAGCCACATTTTTTGCAGTACTACGTTAGTGCCTTGTTTTCACTCTGTCAATCAGGTTACTATTGGTTACTATTGTGGTGTAACTACACTGTTGTTGATCCATCCTCGGTCTTCTCCTATCACAGCCTTTCAACCTTGTAGCTGTTTTAAAGTCACCATTGGCCACATGGTGAAATATCTGAGCTGTTTCCTTCAGCTCCGGCAACTGAGTTAGGAAGGACGCCTGTATCTTTGTAGTGACTGGGTGACACACCATCCAAAGTAATTAATAACTTAGCCTCAAAGGGATATTCAATGTCTGCTTTAAAAAAATATATGTTTTTACCCATTCACAAATAGGTGCCCTTCTTTACGAGGCATTGGAAAACCTCCCTGGTCTTTGTGGTTGAATCTGTGTTTTGAAATTCACTGCTGGAATGAGGGACCTTCCAGATAATTGTATGTGTGGGGTACAGAGATTAGGAGTCATCATTATACAGAAGGGTTAGGTACAGAGATGAGGAGTCATTATACACAAGAAGCATGTTAGAAACTTTCCATACAAATTATTACTTGTTAAGCATTTGTTTACTCCTGAACTAGGCTTGTTTTCCACAACGAAGGGGTTGAATACTCATTGACTATTCAACGTACATGTTTTTATTACACTGAACAGAAATATAGATGGAACAATATTTTCAGATATTTTACTGAGTTACAGTTTCCATTTGTCAATTTGAATAAATTCATTAGGCCCTAATTTATGGATTTCACATGGGAGTACAGATATGCATCTGTTGGTCACAGATACCAGTCAGTATCTGGTGTGACCATAATTTGCCTCATGCAGCGTGACACATCTCCTTTGCATAGAGTTAATCAGGCTGTTGGTTGTGGCCTGTGAAATGTTGTCCCACTCCTCTTCAATGGCTGGAACACGCTGTCATACACAACGATGCTCAATGGGTGACACGTCTGTTAAGTATACAGGCCATGGAGGAACTGGGACATTTTCAGCTTCCAGGAATTGTGTACAGACTTGTCCGTAGCGTATTCTTACGCTGTATGCCATCTGACCGGCTGATAACGGGATTCATCCGTGAAGAGCATACTTATCCAGGTTGCCAGGGGCCATCAAAGGTGAGCATTTCCCCACTGAAGTCTGTTACGACGTCGAACTGCAGTCAGGTCACGACCCTGGTGAGGACGATGAGCACGCAGATGAGCTTCCCTGAGACTGTTTCTGATAGTTTGAGGAGAAGTTCTTGGGTTGTGCAAACCCACAGTTTGATCAGCTGTCCCGGTGGCTGGTCTCAGACGATCCCACAGGTGAAGAAGCTGGATGGGGAGGTCCTGGGCTGGCGTGGTTTCACGTGTTCTGCGGTTGTGAGTCCGGTTTGACGTACTGCCAAATTCTCTAAAATGACATTGAAGGCGGCTTATGGTAGAGAAATTAACATTACATTCCCTGGCAACAGCTCAAGTGGGCATTTCTGTAGTCAGCATGCCAATGAGAGATAAGAGAAAGAGGAGAGAGAGAGAGAATACTTATGTTCACACGGGACACCAGATAAGACGGGAGAATTACACCAGATAGGACAGACTGACCCTAACCACCCGGCACATATTGCAGCATAGGTACTGGAGTCTGAGACAGGGGGGGGGGTTGAGGGACACTGTGACCCAGTCCGACGATACCCCCGGACAGGGCTAACCAGGCAGGATATAGCCCACCGTAGCATTCTGTCCTCATCGAGAGAGCACTCTAATGCTAAACCTACCGTAGCATTCTGTCCTGATCGAGAGAGCACTCTAATGCTAAACCTACCGTAGCATTCTGTCCTGATCGAGAGAGCCAGAGAAGAGGCAGTAGGGCTTTGTAAGACAAACCAAAACCTGCAAAAGAAACCTGGAAATACCATCCAACACAAAACTGAGTGAGTATCCCGGAGTCGCCTCTTCACTGTTGGCATTGAGGCTGGTGTTTTACGGGTACTATTTAATGAAGCTGCCAGTTGAGGACTTGTGAGGCATCTGTTTCTCAAACTAAACACTAATGTACTTGTCCTCTTGCTCAGTTGTGCACCGGGGCCTCCCACTCCTCTTTCTATTCTGGTTAGAGCCCGTTTGTGCTGTTCTGTGAAGGGAGTAGTACACAACGTTGTACGAGATCCTCAGTTTCTTGGCCATTTCTCGCATGGAATAGCCTCATTTCTCAGAACAAGAATAGACTGACGAGTTTCAGAAGAAAGGTCTTTGTTTCTGGCCATTTTGAGCCTGTAATCGAACCCTCAAATGCTGATGCTCCAGATACTCAACTAGTGTAAAGAATGACAGTTGTATTGCTTCTTTAACCAGAACAGCAGTATTCGGCTGTGCTGACAAAATTGCAAAAGGGTTTTGTAAACATCAATTAGCCTTTTAAAATTATAAACTTGGATTAGCTAACACAACATGCCAATGGAACACAGGAGTGATGGTTGCTGATAATGGGCCTCTGTACGCCTATGTAGATATTCCCATAAAAAATATGCCGTTTCCAGCTACAACAGTCATTTACAACATTAACGATGTCTACACTGTATTTCTGATCAATTTGATGTTATTTTAAATGGACAAAAAATGTGCTTTTCTTTCAAAGTGACCCCAAACTTTTGAACGGTAGTGTATATAACAGATGTTGTTGTTAGCTGTTATCCTGTTTATCTCTCTACTTATTAGTTATTAGTTACTGTATTTCTGACTGCTATTCTTTCTTTCTGCAACATGAAATCACTATCAGTCAGCATGTGGAACATTCAGGGCCTAAACTCATCAACCTATCAGTTAGCACGTGGAACATTCAGGGCCTAAACTCACCAACCTATCAGTCAGCATGTGGAACATTCAGGGCCTAAACTCATCAACTCAGTCAGCAACTAAACTCATCAACCTATCAGTCAGCATGTGGAACATTCAGGGCCTAAACTCATCAACCTATCAGTCAGCATGTGGAACATTCAGGGCCTAAACTCATCAACCTATCAGTCAGCATGTGGAACATTCAGGGCCTAAACTCATCAACCTATCAGTCAGCATGTGGAACATTCAGGGCCTAAACTCATCAACCTATCAGTTAGCATGTGGAACATTCAGGGCCTAAACTCACCAACCTATCAGGGTTAGCATGTGGAACATTCAGGGCCTAAACTCACCAACCTATCAGTTAGCATGAACATTCAGGGAACCATCAGTTAGCAGGGCCTAAACTCACCAACCTATCAGTTGGCATGTGGAACATTCAGGGCCTAAACTCACCAACCTATCAGTTAGCATGTGGAACATTCAGGGCCTAAACTCACCAACCTATCAGTTAGCATGTGGAACATTCAGGGCCTAAACTCACCAACCTATTAGTTAGCATGTGGAACATTCAGGGCCTAAACTCACCAACCTCTAGACTGAAGAGTTTAACACACATCTTAAAGATGTTGACGTCATCATTCTGCAGGAGACATGGTGTAAAGCTGACGTTGTCACTCACTGTCCCACAGGCTACAGAGAGGTCATCATTCTGCAGGAGACATGGTGTAAAGCTGACGTTGTCACTCACTGTCCCACAGGCTACAGAGAGGTCATTGTGCCGTCATTGTCCCACAGGCTACAGAGAGGTCATTGTGCCGTCACTGTCCCACAGGCTACAGAGAGGTCATTGTGCCGTCACTGTCCCAAAGGCTACAGAGGTCATTGTGCCGTCACTGTCCCACAGGCTACAGAGAGGTCATTGTGCCGTCACTGTCCCACAGGCTACAGAGAGGTCATTGTGCCGTCACTGTCCAACAGGCTACAGTGAGGTCATTCTGCCATCACTGTCCCACAGGCTACAGTGAGGTCATTCTGCCATCACTGTCCCACAGGCTACAGAGGTCATTGTGCCGTCACTCTCCCACAGGCTACAGAGAGGTCATTGTGCATTGTCCATCACAGAAACACAGCTCTGTCAGTAGAGGCAGAGACTCTGGAGGACTGATACAAATCCAAACTAAAATATCATATTTAGTTATAACTGAAAAAATAACTTGCACTGACAGAAAAATGTGTTCCTTTGTGCTGTATATCCCCCCCTCAGAATATGATCACAGACATTGACCCTTTCTCTCTCAGCTCAGAATATGATCACAGACAGATGTTGTTCCTCAAAAGAACAGACATGGAAACAACCAGACAGCCCAGTCAGCTTACAACATCAGACATTCACAGCCCAGTCAGCTCATTCACTGTACAACATCACAGCCCAGTCAGCTAACACCCAGACTCACAGCCCAGTCAGCTGTACATCATCAGACATTCACAGTCCAGTCAGCTGTACAACATCAGACATTCAGCTCAAAAGACAACAGACATACAACATCAGACATTCACAGTCCAAACAACATCAGACATTCACAGCCCAGTCAGCTGTACAACATCAGACATTCACAGCCCAGTCAGCTGTACAACACAACAGTCAGCTGTACAACATCAGACATTCACAGCCCAGTCAGCTGTACAACATCAGAGCCCAGTCAGCTGTACAACATCAGACATGCACAGTCCAGTCAGCTGTACAACACCAGACATTCACAGCCCAGTCAGCTGTACAACATCAGACATTCACAGTTCAGTAAGCTGTACAACATCAGACATTCATACAGATGGGTCCAAAACAGCACAGAAGAATACCAGAAATCAACCTGTAACCCAAATATCCAGAGTTTCTTAGATAACTTTCTGGATACCACATTCACTCACAGTGAAGAAGGCATCAATCTAGCAGTACAAAACATCAACTATATATTCAGGCAAACAGCAAAATAAGCACAACTGAAATGGATTTTTTATTTTTTTACAAAAAAGACCACAGATGACAACTGGTTTGATGCAGATTGTAAAATTATTTTAAAAAACGTATTCTACCACAGAGACCCAAATAATGGTGAATTACACCTTCATTACTGTGAGCCTTTAAAACTCTATAAATGTATAAAAAAGCACAGTACAACAGCAAGCAGCTGGCACTAATTGAGAAGTCCATAAACACAAACAACTTCTGGCAATATTGGAGAAAAAATAATCTAAACGAGGAATTAGCGATACAAAATGGTGACATATTGACAACCCACTTTTAAACACAACCCATTTTAAAACACAAAATGACACGAACGCAGAACGGCAAATTCATGAGAAGTGGAATGGTGCAGAAAGAGCTATAAAAGGACAATCAAAATCCATTGGACTCCCCAATTATTTTTTTTTACCTTTATTTAACCAGGCAAGTCAGTTAAGAACAAATTCTTATTTTCAATGACGGCCTAGGAGTTAACTGCCTGTTCAGGGGCAGAACGACAGATTTGTACCTTGTCAGCTCGGGGGTTTGAACTTGCAACCTTCCGGTTACTAGTCCAACGCTCTAACCACTAGGCTACCCTGCCGCCCCAATTACTGACCAGGAGCTCTATTAGAAACTTCAGGCCCTCAAAATAAAATAAAATATTTTTTAAAGCAAACTCACGAGCGCAAAATCTCAATCGACTCTATTAAAACTATTAGAAGGACTCATAACCCCAATCTTTAAGAATGGAGACAAATTTGACCCTAACAATTACAGAGACATTAGTGTGAACAGTAACCTGGGGAAGGTTTTCTGTAGTATTATAAATGCTATGAGTTCTAAAATAATACCAAAATGTACTCTTGCTTTATCAACTTGGCAAGAAAAGAACAGAGTTCTTTAAACAGGGGCGGGGCCTTCACCAGAGTTGCAATCTGAGTCCTCCACTCTTCAATATTTACATCAACAAATTGGCCACTATTCTAGAGAAATCCTCAGCCCCTGGAGTTAGGCTCCACAATTCAGAGGTAATGGATGCTACTCAGTCCCCTCCTCCCTCTTCCTCCTCTCTCAGCTTCGTACTGGGGTAATGGATGCTACTCTGCCCCCTTATCCCTCTTCCTCCACTCCTTCTCTACTCAGACTATTTGCTCATGTCAAACAGTTTCCCCCAGCTGTCTATACACACACACACATGCCCACCTACGTACATGTTTTGATAAAAGGCTAATCTAAGATGTCACAGTGATTGTGATGAAGCATCGTTGTACCTTGTTATACAGCGTGTGATAGCCGAGACTGCTCCCACACTGGATGCTCGTGGTACACACACACACACCATGCACGCGCGCACACACAGTAAGGATGACAGCTCATCTGTTTCATGAGTAACAACTGAAAATAATAACCCATTCCCAAATGTCAAACTACAGTCATACAATATGGACACCTCTCTCTCTCCCTACCCCTCTCCTCTCTCTTTCTCCCTACCCCTCTCCTCTCTCTCTCCCTACCCCTCCCCTCTCCCTACCCCTCTCCTCTCTCCCTACCTCTCTCTCTCCCTACCCCTCTCCTCTCGCTCTCTCCCTACCCCTCTCCTCTCGCTCGCCCTCTACTCTCTCTCTCCCCATACCCCTCTTCTCTCTCTCTCTCTCTCTCTCCATACCCCTGTCATGACGCTGGCCTGGGGGTAGGTTTATGGCAGTCATAAATGCCTCTCCCCCTCTCTCTCTACCCTACTGATGTGACTATTGAAAATACCCTGGTTAACATAGAGATTCTGTGAACATCAGAAGGTGGGGGGAAATTAATCCAACGAGTTGAAAATATGCGTTGATACTTAATGAATATGATGTCAGTTCGGTTGTCACCTGAGACATTCTCATCAATGATAGGATGACATAAACTGTACAGTGGAAAGTCTACACATTATAGTTATCAGATTCACATGGAATTGTTGTGCAATTTAAATGTTTGAATATGAAATTATTTGGGATGGGATGAAATGTGATTTTAGCTTCTAAAATTGGAGAATTGGGTTTTCATGAGTGAATTAGGCCCGACTCAGTGGCCCTGTGAAGAGACATTTATTTATAACCAATGAAACACGCCCTCCTCTCCCTTCCTATATGAAGCTTTGACGACAATGTAACCTCCTGTTCCGAGAATGTGAGGACGATGGTCCATACATTAAAAAGGACTAACATGTTAACTACAGAACAAAGCCAACCTCAGCGGGAGCTTTGATTGTGAATGGTATGAACTTTGAACTCTTATTCACTAAAGAAGTGAGACAACCTAGCCATTGAGTTAGCAACAGCAGCTGTAAACATGGGCTAGGAAAGGACAGCCAGAGTATTCCGTCTACCACCCAACGAAGACATTACAACGTTTCCCGTTCACCACCAGAGACACTCTTCAAAGGACTCTGTTGGGCAGCACGGCCATCCACCTACCACCAACCTATTGAAGCGCAGCTCAGAGTAAATATTTATTGCATTTTCCTTTTCCAAATGGGCGGTAATTTAGAATGCATAAGAGACTGTATTTACCATAGCACAGCTTCTCCCCTTTGTTCCTCAGTCTTCCTGCTCTTTCACTCAAACCCAACCCACTTTCCTTTGTGTAACCAGCCGTCATTACTGTTCCGTCTGCTAGGGACGTTTTCCTTTATGACATAATTTGTAATCAAGGTATGATTCATTCTGTGTATATGTAATTCTGTGTGATTAGTTAGGTATTTAGTAAATAAATAAACCCAATTTTGTGTTGCTGATTCAACTTGTTAGCCAGGGTTCGTGAAGATAACCAAGAATTTACAACTTTCAGATGAGACTGAAATAAGGTGACGATTAATATTGACTGTAAACTATTACTAGGTCTTTAAGAGTTTATTCGGAAGATAACAGCTCTATAAATATTATTTTGTGGTGCCCCGACGTTCTATTTAATTACATTTACATGATTAGCTCAATCAGGTAATATTAATTACGGAGAAAGGATTTTATAGAATAGCATGTCTTATCACTTAATCCAGCATAGCCAAAGACACAACATATTTGGAGCCCCGTGCGAGGAATCTAAAAGTTGGAGATAGGAATTACTTATGACGATGAACGAGCACAAACAACAAAATCGTTGTCTCCAGGTACCACTCGATTTAGCCAAAACTAAATACGATGTAGTCCAGTCCAAACTAGATAAATCTGTCGAGTTATCTACAAACAGGAGCGAGCAATTTGATAACATGCAGGCAGTTTTGTTAAACGTTACTCAAAGTAACATGGTTACTCAAAACGCTGCAGACCAAAGACGATCAGTTAATGAACACAATGATAAAGTTGGATGACAAATCAGCAGAACTCATTGAAGTCACTGACCAAATGAATGATGAGAGAACTCAGGTGATGAAGATGGAAATATTGATTTCTAAGCAAGCGGAGGAAATCTCATCACTGAATCTCTCGCTCTGTACTCAAGACCTCTATCTGCAAACCATGACAGATACGTTTGAGACCGAAAGGAGCAAGTGCGACACTCACATGTCCAAAATCAGTACTCTAAGTGCTCAAGTGGACTATGCAATGCAGCAGAATACCACCCTTAGGTACCATCTGGAGGAAGTCTAAGTCACTCTACAGCGTGACTACCAATCCAAGCAACCGGAGCCCTGTACTCACAGGAGTAAAGACGATAGGTTTCAGACATTGCCTCCATCATGTGTCCCTCAGTCTTCTCCTCTCGGCCATTCGGCACTGAGTAATATGGCGCCTCTTGGCCAACAAAGCCAAAGCTCGGCTTCTCCTTTTGGCCTTTCGCCCCCAATTTCCCCCACAGGATGAAGCCAACCCTCTCCGCCCGCTTGACACGGAATTTCCCCACCTTTGACCCCGTTCCAGGTCGTCCAAACGATACTGAGACGTTCCTAGCTGGCAGAGAGGACGCCTTGGGTGGCTACCCGAACGCTACGGGTTCTAACTAGAGATCGACCGATTAATCGGAATGGCCGATTAATTAGGGCCAATTTCAAGTTTTAATAACAATAACGCACTTGCAATTTGAAATCAGTATATTTCGACACCGATTTGGCCGATTTAAAATTTAACATTGGTTAAAAGTGGAACGATGCGACACCACACTTCGAGAGGTCACTCAGACTACCTCACCTCTCACATTGAGAGTGATTCTGAAACTACACTTCAAGGACGTATCGCTCATTCACCCTGTGTATGTTACCAGCCTCGAAACTGTACCCCTGTACATGGAGCAGACTTGATGGAATGATAGATTGGAAAACCAACCAGGTATGATCACAGGCCACAGTGCCTTCTCCACTGACCACACTGTCTCCCTCTTACGCTAGCTGCAACGCAGTCATATGTCGAAAACACCCCTTGGGAAAAAGACGTTTAGAAACCTCTTGGGGCAGAATCCGATCCAAGGAGATATTACGATATCCCGACACATTTCATCAGCCAATCTGATTGACCATTCTTTTCATGATTTGAGCCAGCTGTCTCTGTGAATGAGCAACTTCCCTCCTCCTTGCAGTCATGCAATACGGTAGTTGAGATGAACTTCTCTTACCCTTCGGACACTTCCGCAAGCACTGCGGCCATCTCAGCAAGAAAGACATTGATGCACAGAGTATACTCTGCTTCCGATGACACACCTTCCGCTTTGTGGGGGACTGTCAACCCTTACAATGACACTAATGGCGTCAGTCCAGCAACTGACCCGTCGACTCCCACTGGTGAAACACTTTGCGATATCACAGACCGATATCCTCGTCTCAGTTTGCAGATACTGAAGAGGTTGCCACACGCGGACGCGGTGGTGACAGTCAGACCTCGACAGCCACTGAGCGTGTTGAAGCACAGACACCGGGAGATTTGGTTGAAAGGTTACAGCCACTCTCATAATAACGCGGCCACTGACAACTCGGACATAGGGTCCGAAACTGTCATTTGCGCCTCGGATACCAGCACCACCCACTGGTGGGGGGGGGTCCCGAGACACAAAGGGGGAATAGTAGCCCAGACCCATGATGAGCCTTATCTAGGCCGGTGGGGGGGTCGAGACTACGGACAACACCGTACGAGGCCGTCAGAGCATAAATCAAATCTAGTTGTAAACTCCCCTTTGAGAACAGTGAAGAGCAGAACAGGCCCCTAGATGGGGATTATCTTAGAACACCTAAAACATCTAAGATAGTACTGAGGTGTGACTTGTACACCTCCAAAACAAATGGCAACAATAGTCATTCCTTGCCATGTGTAGTAGTCACTACAAGACAACTAGTAAAATGCTCTAATCATATATTCTTGTAGGATAACATTTCAGAATAAATCGGTAGGACAACTGGACCCCTTGAGTACCAGTACCAATACCACAGTCAGTCCAGCAACACTCAATAAGAGGATTAGTAACCTCACAAGTTACAACATAGGAGTCACACGGGGAAGGGAATCTCCATTGCACTCTTCCAATGGTTACACACATGCCACTAATAAATAGAACCCTCCATTTAGGAGAAACGTTATTAGAAGTCAGGAACCATGATCACACCACGTACGACTGATCCAATACTGAGAGTACTTCCGTAACATTATAGCTGCTGTTCCTATACTGAACCAGGGACCTTGTGAACACAGACACGTCCCCCTTGAAGTATCGTTACCAAATGTCCGTCAGAAAGCCATGGCCCAGAGCAAGTGAAACCACTTCTGCCAGGTCCCAGAGCGACACCAATCGGATGCTACGAAGGTACCGCTAAGCATTTTCACACCGCCCTCTCACCATGCAGCCCCACAGACAGCAGCCAGATCTCTTCCGGCTCAGGTCTGCCTCCCAAAAGGCACCCTAATCCCTATACTGCACTACCTTTTTCCAGGGCCATTGAGCTATGGTCTAAAGTAGTGCACTAATAGGGAATATGGTGCCATTTGTGACGCAGGCAAAGTAGTGCATGAGCCACTCCAGACCTGAATAGGAGCAGAGTAGAGGCTAGCCTCTATTCTGCTCCATAGGGCTGGTCAGGTCTGGAGTGATGCTAGCCACCCTCTATTCTGCTCCATAGGGCTGGTCAGGTCTGGAGTGATGCTAGCTAGCCTCTATTCTGCTCCATAGGGCTGGTCAGGTATGGAGTGATGCTAGCTAGCCTCTATTCTGCTCCATAGGGCTGGTCAGGTCTGGAGTGATGCTAGCTAGCCTCTACTCTGCTCCTGTTCAGGTCGGGAGTGACGCTAGTTAGCCTCTACTCTGCTCCTGTTCAAGTCGGGAGTGACGCTAGCTAGCCTCTACTCTGCTCCTGTTCAGGTTTGGAGGGATGCTAGTTAGCCTCTACTCTGCTCCCGTTCAAGTGGGAGGGGAAGGAGAGAGGAGGAGAGGAGGAGAGAAGAGGAGGAGGGGAAGGAGAGAGGAGGAGTGGAAGGAGAGAGGAGGAGGAGGGGAAGGAGAGAGGAGGAGGAAAGGAAGCAGAGAGGGGGGGAAGGAGAGAGGAGGAGAGAAGAGGAGGAGGGGAAGGAGAGAGGAGGAGGAGGGGAAGGAGAGAGGAGGAGGAAAGGAAGCAGAGAGGAGGAGGAGGGGAAGGAGAGAGGAGGAGGAAAGGAAGCAGAGAGGAGGAGGAAAGGAAGCAGAGAGGGGGAGGAAAGGAAGCAGAGAGGAGGATGAGGGGAAGCAGAGAGGGGGAAGGAGAGAGGAGGAGGAGGGGAAGGAGAGAGGAGGAGGAGGTCAAGGAGAGAGGAAGAGGGGAAGGAGAGAGGGGGATGAGGGGAAGAGAGAGGGGGGAAGGAGAGAGGAGGAGGAGGTCAAGGAGAGAGGAAGAGGAGGGTAAGGAGAGAGGGGGATTAGGGGAAGGAGAGAGGGGGGAAGGAGAGAGGAGGAGGAGGTCAAGGAGAGAAGAGGAGGAGGGGAAGGAGAGAGAATGAGTATTCTACAAATGGCTGTGTAATTATGATGTTCCACTCTGGTCTCTCCTACAGACACGATCATCAGAACTCTGTTTCCATGGATACGATCAGTTTTGAGCTCCACAGCTTTGTGTCATTGACTTCAATTAGAGAGAAGCACTGTCTGTAAATACATAGTTACACACACACACACACACACACAGGGAGAGGGAGAGAGGGAGAGAGAGAGAGAGAGAGACTGTCTGTAAATACATAGTTACACTTCCAGTCCCTTAGAACTTGTGGCATAAAGACTTCAGCTCCCCTCGGTCTGTATAAGGCTCTGAGAGAGGAGAAGAGAAAGAGAGTGGCAGGATATAAGATACTCCTAAAACAGTCATAGCTTAATTGAAATGAACTTAGCTAGCTGCCAGCCACTGTAGAAGGTCACTATGTTTAGTGATTTTACCTTGATTATCCCCACTCATTATCCCACTGCTCCCTTTCTGTGTGTGTGTCTGCATCACTCAACATAAATCAGACACAGGAACAGAGATAAAGGGTTAATAGAGAGAAGTGGCAGCACTAACCTTCTAATTACTTTAACATGAACCTTCTAATTACATTAACATTAACCTTCTAATTACATTAACATTAACCTTCTAATTACATTAATAACATGAACCTTCAAATTACGTTAACATTAACCTTCTAATTACGTTAACATGAACCTTCTAATTACATTAACTTTCTAATTACTTTAACATTAACCTTCTAATTACATTAACATTAACCTTCTAATTACTTTGACATGAACCTTCTAATGACATTAATATTAACATTAACCTTCTAATTACAATAACATTAACCTTCTAATTACAATAACATGAAGCTTCTAACTACATTAACATTAACCTTCAATATTAACCTTCTAATTACTTTAACATTAGCCTTCTAATTACTTTAACATTAGCCTTCTAATTACTTTAACATGAACCTTCTAATTACATTAATACTTTAACATTAACCTTCTAATTACATTAACATGAAGCTTCTAATTACATTAATATTAACATTAACCTTCTAATTACATTAACATTAACCTTCTAATTACATTAACATGAAGCTTCTAATTACTTTAACATTAACCTTCTAATGACTTTAACATTAACATTCTAATGACTTTAACATTAACATTAACCTTCTAATTACATTAACATGAAGCTTCTAATTACTTTAACATTAACCTTATAATTATATTAACATTAACCTTATAATTACTTTAACATTAGCCTTCTAATTACTTTAACATTAGCCTTCTAATTACTTTAACATGAACCTTCTAATTACATTAACTTTCTAATTACTTTAACATTAACCTTCTAATTACATTAACATGAAGCTTCTAATTACTTTAACATTAACCTTCTAATTACATTAATATTAACATTAACCTTCTAATTACATTAACATTAACCTTCTAATAACATGAACCTTCTAATTACTTTAACATTAACCTTCTAATTACATTAACATGAAGCTTCTAATTACTTTAACATTAACCTTCTAATGACTTTAACATTAACATTCTAATGACTTTAACATTAACATTAACCTTCTAATTACATTAACATTAACCTTCTTATTACATTAACATGAAGCTTCTAATTACTTTAACATTAACATTAACCTTATAATTACATTAACATTAACCTTCTAATTACTTTAACATTAACCTTCTAATTACATTGACATTAGCCGTCTAATGACATTAACCTTCTCATGACATTAACATTAACCTTCTAAGTACTTTAACATTAACCTTCTAATTACATGAACCTTCTACTTACTTTAACATTAACATTAACCTAATTGCATTAACATTAATCTTCTAATTGCTTTAACCTTCTAATTACATTAACATAAACCTTCTAATTACTTTAACATTAACATTCTAATACCATTAACCTTCTAATTACTTTAACATTAACCTTGTAATAACATGAACCTTTTAATTACTTTAACATTAATATTAACCTTCTAATTACTTTAACATTAACCTTCTAATTACTTTAACATTAACCTTCTAATTACTTTAACATTAACATTAACCTTCTAATTACTTTAACATTAACCTTCTAATTACTTTAACATTAACCTTCTAATTACTTTAACATTAACATTCTAATACCATTAACCTTCTAATTACTTTAACATGAACCTTCTAATTACATTAACATTAAACTTCTAATTACATTAACATGAAGCTTCTAATTACTTCAACATTAACCTTCTAATTACATTACCATTAACCTTCTAATTACTTTAACATTAACCTTCTAATCACATTAACATGAAGCTTCTAATGACTAACATTCTAATGACTTTAACATTAACATTAACCTTCTAATTACATTAACATTAACCTTCTTATTACATTAACATGAAGCTTCTAATTACTTTAACATTAACATTAACCTTCTACTTACTTTAACATTAACATTAACCTTCTAATTACATGAATCTTCTAATTACTTTAACATTAACATTAACCTTCTAATTGCATTAACATTAACCTTTAATTACTTTAACCTTCTAATTACTTTAACATTAACCTTCTACTTACTTTAACATTAACATTAACCTTCTAATTGCATTAACATTAACCTTCTACTTACTTTAACATTAACATTAACCTTCTAATTACATGAATCTTCTACTTAAATCTTCTACTTACTTTAACATTAACATTAACCTTCTACTTACTTTAACATTAACATTAACCTTCTAATTGCATTAACATTAACCTTCTAATTACTTTAACATTATCCTTCTAATTACATTAACATTAACCTTCTAATTACATTAACCTATTGAATCTAGGGGGCAGTATTTTCATTTTTGGAAAAATAACGTTCCCAAAGTAAACGGGCTATTTTGTCAGGACCAGATGCTAGAATATGCATATAATTGACAGCTTAGGATAGAAAACACTCTAAAGTTTCCAAAACTGTAAAAATATTGTCTGTGAGTATAACAGAATTGATATTGCAGGCGAAAGCCTGAGAAAAATCCAATCCAGAAGGGACTCTTATTTAGAAAGCTCTGCGTTCCTATGCATCCCTATTGAGCAGTGAATGAGATATCAACCAGATTCCTTTTTCTATGGCTTCCCTAATGTGTCTAGTGTCACAATACATACTTTCAGGCTTTTATTTTGAAAAATGAGCCTGAACGTCAACATTGCGTCAGTGGACAGCTGGAGTCTCTTAGAGTGTTTTGTGCGTAAGAGACAAATGCGGCCATTGTTTCTCTCTTTCCTACTAAGAAGCCATCTGTCCCAGTTAATATATTATCGAATAGATATTTGAAAAAACCTTGAGGATTGATTATAAACAACGTTTGCCATGTTTATGTCGATATTATGGAGCTAATTTGGAATATTTTTCGGGATTTCGCTTGCAATATCAGTTCTGTTATGCTCAGACAATATTCTGAATCAGGGTTAGTTTGGCATCTGGGGTGAAAGAGGAGCGATTACGATAGAGGAAACCAAGTCTAGATTTAACTTTAGCCTGCAGCTTTGATATGTGCTGGGAGAAGGACAGTGTACCGTCTAGCCATACTCCCAAGTACTTGTATGAGGTGACTACCTCAAGCTCTTAACCCTCAGAGGTAGTAATCACACCTGTGGGGAGAGGGGCATTCTTTTTACTAAACCACATGACCTTTGTTTTGGAGGTGTTCAGAACAAGGTTAAGGGTAGAGAAATCTTGTTGGACACCAAGAAAGCAGTGTTGTAGAGCATTTAACACAAAATCCGGGGTGGGGCCAGCTGAGAATAAGACTGTATCATCTGCATATAAATGGTTGAGAGAGCTTCCTCCTGCCTGAGCTATGTTGTTGATGTAAATTGAGAAGAGCGTGGGGCCTAAGATCTAGCCTTGGGGTACTCCCTTGGTGACAGTGACAACAGATTTTCTGACTTTTTCTGAGAGAGGTAGTTCGCAAACCTCAGACACAAATACTCCTTAGCCGGCCCACAGGAATGGAATGGTCTACCGTATCAAATGCTTTGGCCAAGTCAATAAAAATAGCAGCTCAATATTGCTTAGAATCAAGGGCAATGGTGACATCATTGAGGACCTTTAACGTTGCAGTGACACATCCATAACCTGAGTGGATACCAGATTGCATACCCGAGAGAATACTATAGACATCAAGAAAGCCAGTCAGTTGATTATTGACAAGTTTTTCCAACACTTTTGATAAACAGGACAAAATAGAAATGGGCCTATAACAGTTAGGATCAGCTTGATCTTTCCCTTTAAATAAAGGATTAACTGTGGCTGCCTTCCAAGCAATGGGAACCTCTCCAGAAAGGAGAGACTAAAAGGTCAGAAAGGAGAGGTTAAAAAGGTCAGCGATAGGCTTGGCGATGATAGGGGCAATAATCCTTAAAGAAGAAAGGGTCTAAACCATCTGACCCAGATATTTCAAGTTTATGGAGCTCATTTAGCACCTCGGACTTATTTCTCATTTGCGAGAGCCAGTCAGCCTGAGTATGCGTGTGCCGAGCCTGTCGCCAAATGCAATTCTTGAGGTGGAGTAACTCTTCAAGATCAGTGTTGAAGGGGCTGAACTTGTTTTTAATTCTCATTTTCTTTATGAGGGTGTGTTTGTTCACAATACCACTGAAAATATTAAAAAATAAGGTCCAAGCGTCTTCAAAAGAGGTGATCAAACTGATTCTATACCATTTTACAGAGGTTAGTTCATGAAGGAAGACTTGCTCATTAAAGTTTTTTAGCAAGCGTCTATGACAAATCAGGACAGGTCGTTTCACTGAGTAGCCATTACGAACACAGGCTGTAAAACAGTGATCACTAAGGTCATTACAGAAAACACCAGACTGATACCTGTCAGGATTATTTGTGAGGATAACATCAAGGAGAGCAGCCTTTTCTGGGTGTTTGGAGTCAAAATTTGTGGGATTGGTAATAATCTGATAAAGATTTAGGAAGTCAATTTTCTTTAGGATCCCACTTTACCCTTACCTACAGTGCCTTCAGAAAGTATTCAGACCCCTTGACTTTTTCCACATTTTGTTACCTTATTCTAAAATGGATTCAATATTATTTTTTTCTCAGCAATCTACACACAATACCCCATAATGACATCACAATACCCCATAATGACATCACAATACCCCATAATGACATCACAATACCCCATAATGACATGACTTGTCCTCTTGATACCTGTTTCACTGATTTCTGCTCTCGTAAAAGCCTGTAATTTCTGCACGTTAACACTAGAAGCTTATTACCTCAAATTGAAAGTGTGGGTTCACAGCTCCAATCCAGATGTGTTGGTCATTACTAAGACGTGGTTAAGAAAGAATATTTTGAATACTGATGGTAACCTTTCTGGTTATAACTTTTTTCAGCAAGACAGATCTTCCAAAGGTGGGGGAGAGGCAATCTTTACCAAGGATCACCTTCAGTGCTCGGTTGTCTCCACCTAGTCTGTCCACAACAATTTGATTTGCTGGTTTTAAGCATTTAACTTTCAAATAGTTATTTTTTGACTGTTGCTGGGTGTTATCGTCCACCATCAGCACCGGCCGGTACCCTACCTGCCCTAAGCTCTCTCCTGGTCCCTTACACTAAGTCTGAATTTGTCCTGCTAGGTCACAAAGTGCTGTACAGAAACCCAGCCTAAAACCTCAAACGGCAAGCAAACGGAAAAACTCCCTAGAAAGGCCAGAACGTTGGAAGAAACCTAGAGATGCAGGTGTAGAAGTGGCTAGGAAAAACTCCCTAGAAAGGCCAGAACGTTGGAAGAAACCTAGAGATGCAGGTGTAGAAGCACGGTGGCTAGGAAAAACTCCCTAGAAAGGCCAGAACGTTGGAAGAAACCTAGAGAGGAACCAGGCTCTGAGGGGTGGCCAGTCCTCTTCTGGCTGTGCCAGGTAGAGATTATAACAGAACATGGCCAAGATGTTCAAATGTTCATAAATGACCAGCATGGTCAAATGATAATAATCACAGTAGTTGTCGAGGATGCAGCAAGTCAGCACCTCAGGAGTAAATGTCAGTTGGCTTTTCATAGCCGATCATTCAGAGTATCTCTACCGCTCCTGCTGTCTCTAGAGAGTTGAAAACAGCAGGTCTGGGACAGGTAGCAGGTCTGGGACAGGTAGCAGGTCTGGGACAGGTAGAAGGTCTGGGACAGGTAGCAGGTCTGGGACAGGTAGCAGGTCCGGTGTAAATATTGTACATTATCAATATTATTATTTCTAAATGGAAAATTACAATGTGCAATTATGTACAAGCAAAAAAGATCAGCACTTTGGTGTAGGTTGGTTTTTCCCTATTAGATGAACTTTTTGTCGTAAATAACTTCTAGAACCAAGCAGCGCATACATTATAAACAGATGAAGACATGAACTACTGTTAGACAGAATCTTTCAGTCAAAGATACATCTTTCAAAGCCACTCCCTACCAAAGCCATTGGTCCTCCAATCATAGGTCTTCCCTCAAGTTGTCTCACGGATAGTTGCACTAAACGTTGTCAGTCAAGGACAGAACTACATACATTTCCATAGCCACAGGCAGAACAGTTGAAACTGGAGCAGCAGCATGACCAGGTGGACTGGGGACAGCAAGGAGTCATCATGCCAGGTAGTCCTGACGCATGGTCCTAGGGCTCAGGTCCTCAGAGAGAGAGAGAAAGAAAGAAAGAGAAAATGAGAGAATTAGAGAGAGCATACTTAAATTCACACAGAACACTGGATAAGACAGGAGAAATACTCCAGATATAACAGACTGAACCTAGCCCCCCGACACATAAACTACTACATAAACTACTACATAAACTACTTGTTCATCCTTGAGATGTATCTACAACTTGATTGGAGTCCATCTGTGGTAAATTCAATTGATTGGACATGATATTGAAAGGCACACACCTGTCTATATAAGGTCCCACAGTTGACAATGCATGTCAGAGTTAAAGCCAAGCCATGAGGTCGAAGGAATTGTCCGTAGAGCTCCGAGACAGGCCGCTTGGAGTTTGCTAAAAGGCACCTTGTTGAAAAGAAGAGGAAAGAGAAGAGGAGAGGAGAAAGGAAATGAGAGGGGAAAGGAGAGGAGAGGAAAGAGGAGAGGGAAGGGGAGAGGAGAGAAGAAAGGAGAGAAGAGGAAAGAGGAGAGGAGAGATGAGAATAGCAGGGAAGAGAAAGGAGAGAAGGAGAGGAGAAAGGAGAGAAGCGAGGGATGTTTTATTCATCCCTCTTCTTCTCTCCTCTGCCGAAGGGAGCACAGCACCTGAGACACAGCACCTGAGACACAGCACCTGAGACACAGCACCTGAGACACAGCACCTGAGACACAGCACCTGAGACACAGCACCTAAGACACAGCACCTGAGACACAGCACCTGAGACACAGCACCTGAGACACAGCACCTGAGACACAGCACCTGAGACACAGCACCTGAGACACAGCACCTGAGACACAGCACCTAAGACACAGCACCTGAGACACAGCACCTGAGACACAGCACCTGAGACACAGCACCTGAGACACAGCACCTAAGACACAGCACCTGAGACACAGCATCTGAGACACAGCACCTGAGACACAGCACCTGAGACACAGCACCTGAGACACAGCACCTGAGACACAGCACCTGAGACACAGCACCTGAGACACAGCACCTGAGACACAGCACCTGACATCCTTCATGCTGTCACAGACAGACACCACCAGCTGGGAGACAGAGGGCGGGATGGGAGATGAGATGAAGGAGAGGAAGAAAGTCAGAGAAAATTAGACAGACAGAGAGGACAGAGAGTTAGACAGGGGCAGAGAAGGCAGGGATGAGGTGTGTGTGTGTGTGTGTGTGTGTGTGTGTGTGTGTGTGTGTGTGTGTGTTCTGTACGGTTTAACCTAGCACTGTTGAGTGGTAAAGTGCTCTCCTGTCTGGACCATCTGGTCTGAGAGCTGGGCTGCTGCTGTCACCACCCTGTGTCTGGCTCTACTAGGACTAACACACACACACACACACACACACACACACACACTCACTCTAGAGCTTTGTGTTCAGCAGGTCTGGAGCCAGAGGTGAGACAGTCCAGACGGAGCAGGTCATAGTTACTATGGTGACGGAGTGAGGGGGGAGATACAGATAAATGTTATTGACTGTTAGCATACTGCAGTTAGCATACTGCAGTTAGCATACTGCAGTTAGCATACTGCAGTTAGCATACTGCAGTGTATAGTATAATGTCTACTGTCTCTCTCTAACGTTACAATAAACTATCAGAAATAAAAGTTATATACAGTATACAACCAAAAAAGGGGTTATATCGCCTGCTTCATATATACAGGTTCTATATAGAACATTTAGCGGTGCCATATATATATTTTTTTTTATTTATTTTACCTTTATTTAACTTGGCAAGTCAGTTAAGAACACATTCTTATTTTCAATGACGGCCTAGGAACAGTGGGTTAACTGCCTCGTTCAGGGGCAGAACAACAGATTTGTACCTTGTCAGCTGGGGGACAGTGGGCTAACTGCCTGTTCAGGGGAACAGTGGGTTAACTGCCTGTTCAGGGGAACAGTGGGTTAACTGCCTCGTTCAGGGGCAGAACAACAGATTTGTACCTTGTCAGCTGGGGGACAGTGGGCTAACTGCCTGTTCAGGGGAACAGTGGGTTAACTGCCTGTTCAGGGGAACAGTGGGTTAACTGCCTGTTCAGGGGAACAGTGGGTTAACTGCCTGTTCAGCAACCATTTGCTCAAAGAGTGTCATCAAGTATGTTCTCCTCTCCACTGCTGTAGCTACTTTATTATAGAGAGAATATCAGAGAGAAGGTGAAACTTCGCCCCAGTCTGAGGTCCTGAATGTTCTGGAGCAGGTTTACATCAAGGAGCTCTCTGTACTTTTCTCTCCGTTCATCTTTCCCTCGATCCTGACTAGTCTGCCTGTCCCTGCCGCTGAATAACATCCCCACAGCTTGATGCTTCCACCACCATGCTTCACCATAGGGATGGTGCCAGGTTTCCTCCAGACTTGACGCTTGACATTCAGGCCAAAGAGTTCAATCTTGGTTCCATCTCACCAGAGAATCGTGTTTCTCAGTCAATCAGGGGTCTTTTCATAGTCCCCAAATGCAGAGCAAATTCAAGAAAACATACTGTATTATATAGAGCCGTTATTGCATGGGACTTCCTTCCATCTCATATTGCTCAAATAAACAGCAAACCTGGTTTCAAAAAACAGATAAAGCAACACCTCACGGCACAACCCCTCTCCCCTATTGGACCCAGATAGTTTGTGTGTATGTATTGATGTGTAGGCTACATGTGCCTTTTTAAAAATAAATGTAGTTCTGTCCTTGAGCTGTTCTTGTCTAATGATGTTCTGTATTATGTAATTCTGTATTATGTTTCATGTTCTGTGTGGAACCCCAGGAAGAGTAGCTGCTGCTTATGCAACAGGATCCTACTAAAATACCAAACCAAATGGAAACACCCTGAGCTCAATTTCAAGTGTCATAGCAAAGGGTCTCTGAATACTTGTGTAAATAAGGTATATCTGTTTTTTATTTTTAATACATTTTCAAAAATGTCTAAAAACCTGTTTTTGCTTTGTCATTATGGGGTATTGTGATGTCATTATGGGGTATTGTGATGTCATTATGGGGTATTGTGATGTCATTATGGGGTATTGTGATGTCATTATGGGGTAATGTGCATAGATTACTGAGGACATTTTTTTTAAATAATCCATTTTAGAATAAGGCTGTAACGTAAGAAAATGTGGAAAAGGTGAAGGGGTCTGAATTACTATCCAAAGCCACTGTAGTTTTTCTGATGTAGCTACTGTACTACAGTACCAGTCGAAAGTTTGGACAGCTACTTATTTTCTACATTGTAGAATATTAGTGAAGACATCAAAACTATGAAATGACACATATGGAATAACGTCTTCAAAAAAGTGTTAAACAAATCAAAATATATTTGAGATCCCTCAAATTAGCCACCCTTTGACTTGATTACAGTTTTGTAAACTCTTGGCATTCTCTCGACCAGCTTCACCTGGAATGCTTTTCCAACAGTCTTGAAGGAGTTCCCACATATGCTGAGTACTTGTTGGCTGCTTTTCCTTCACTCTGCGGTCCAACTCATCCCAAACAATATCAATTGGGTTGAGGTTGGGTGATTGTGGAGGTTAGGTCAGGAGTCATCTGATGCAGCACTCCATCACTCTTCTTCTTGGTCAAATATCCTTTACACAGCCTGAAGATGTGTTGGGTCATTGTCCTGTTACCCGTAGCACTCAAGGCGGTAGCCATGAAGTGCTTTCAGAGGCTGGTCATGGCTCACATCAACACCATCACGCCAGAAACCCTAGACCCACTCCAATTCGCATACCGCCCCAACAGATCCACAGATGACGCAATCACTATTGCACTCCACAAAGCCCTTTTCCCACCTGGACAAAAGGAACACTTATGTGAGAATGCTGTTCATTGACTACAGCTCAGAGTTCAACACCATAGTACCCTCAAAGCTCATCACTAAGCTAAGGACCCTGGGACTAAACACCCCCCTTTGCAACTGGATCCTGGACTTCCTGACGGGCCGCCATCCAGGTGGTAAGGGTAGGTAACAACACATCTGCCACGCTGATCCTCAACACTGGGGACTCTTAGGGGGTGTGTGCTCAGTCCCCTCCTGTACTCCCTGTTCACCCACGACTGCATGGCCAGGCATGACTCCAACACCATCATTAAGTTTGCTGATGACACAAGAGGGGTAGGCCTGATCACCGACAACGATGAGAGCCTATAGGGAGGAGGTCAGAGACCTGGCAGTGTGGTGCCAGGACAACAACCTCTCCCTCAATGTGAGCAAGACAAAGGAGCTGATCGTGGACTACAGGAAAAGAAGGGCCGAACAGACCCCCATTAACATCGACGGGACTGAAGTAAGAGTGGGTCAAGAGTTTCAATTTCCTTGGCAAAGACGCATTAAGGAAATAAATTCCACAAATGAACTTTTAACAAGGCAGACTTGTTATTTGAAATGCATTCCACGTGACTACCTCATGAAGCTGGTTGAGAGAATGTCAAGAGTGTGCAAAGATGTCATCAAAGCATAGGGTGGTTACTTTGAAGTATCTCAAATATCAAATATATTTAGATTTATTTAACACTTTTTTGTTTCTACATGATTCCATATGTGCTATTTCATAGTTTTGATGTCTTCACTATTATTCTAGAAAATAGTAAAAATAAAGAAAAACCCTTGAATGAGTAGGTGTCCAAACGTTTGACTGGTACTGTATATTTATTTTTCTGTACAATTTGAAAAGTTGTATTTGTTTTGTTGCTAAACTAATAATACAGGAAACAGACTGCTGCAACCTGATTGGCTAAACGCTATATTAAACATTCGGGACTAGCATTTCTAGGCGTTAGCCACTTTAGCATGGTGATGATTTCAGCAAGGGCTGATTTCAAGGTTTTACTGCTAACCTACAAAGCATTACATGGGCTTGCTCCTACCTATCTCTCTGATTTGGTCCTGCCGTACATACCTACACGTACGCTACGGTCACAAGACGCAGGCCTCCTAATTGTCCCTAGAATTTCTAAGCAAACAGCTGGAGGCAGGGCTTTCTCCTATAGAGCTCCATTTTTATGGAACGGTCTGCCTACCCATGTCAGAGACGCAAACTCGGTCTCAACCTTTAAGTCTTTACTGAAGACTCATCTCTTCAGTGGGTCATATGATTGAGTGTAGTCTGGCCCAGGAGTGTGAAGGTGAACGGAAAGGCTCTGGAGCAACGAACCGCCCTTGCTGTCTCTGCCTGGCCGGTTCCCCTCTTTCCACTGGGATTCTCTGCCTCTAACCCTATTACAGGGGCTGGGTCACTGGCTTACTGGGGCTCTCTCATGCCGTCCCTGGAGGGGGTGCGTCACCTGAGTGGGTTGATTCACTGTTGTGGTCATCCTGTCTGGGTTGGCGCCCCCCTTGGGTTGTGCCGTGGCGGAGATCTTTGTGGGCTATACTCAGCCTTGTCTCAGGATGGTAAGTTGGTGGTTGAAGATATCCTCTAGTGGTGTGGGGGCTGTGCTTTGGCAAAGTGGGTGGGGTTATATATCCTTCCTGTTTGGCCCTGTCCGGGGTGACCTCGGATGGGGCCACAGTGTCTCCTGACCCCTCCTGTCTCAGCCTCCAGTATTTATGCTGCAGTAGTTTATGTGGGGGGGCTGGGGTCAGTTTGTTATATCTGGAGTACCTCTCCTGTCCTATTCGGTGTCCTGTGTGAATCTAAGTGTGCGTTCTCTAATTCTCTCCTTCTCTCTTTCTTTCTCTCTCTCGGAGGACCTGAGCCCTAGGACCTGAGCTCCAGGACTACCTGACATGATGACTCCTTGCTGTCCCCAGTCCACCTGGCCATGCTGCTGTTCCAGTTTCAACTGACCTGAGCCCTAGGACCATGCCCCAGGACTACCTGACATGATGACTCCTTGCTGTCCCCAGTCCACCTGGCCATGCTGCTGCTCCAGTTTCAACTTCCACCTGACTGTGCTGCTGCTCCAGTTTCAACTGTTCTGCCTTATTATTATTCGACCATGCTGGTCATTTATGAACAGCCATGTTCTGTTATAATCTCCACCCGGCACAGCCAGAAGAGGACTGGCCACCCCACATAGCCTGGTTCCTCTCTAGGTTTCTTCCTAGGTTTTGGCCTTTCTAGGGAGTTTTTCCTAGCCACCGTGCTTCTACACCTGCATTGCTTGCTGTTTGGGGTTTTAGGCTGGGTTTCTGTACAGCACTTTGAGATATCAGCTGATGTACGAAGGGCTATATAAATACATTTGATTTGATTTGATTTGATGGAAAACTGTGTTTCATAAAGAAAGTACAATTTTCCCCCTCCGTGAAATCTAGTTAAGGAGGAAATCAAGTTCTTTGCAGCAGACTGAATGAAGAATGTTTTAGGTACGAATTCACTGGGGATACGAGTGTATTTCCGCTGCATACAATGCATTTGGACGGTAAGACTCCATATCTCCATCTACCGACCGCTCGGCTCTGCGGCTGAATACAGTAATATGCGGATTCACATCAGCCCAACGGACTAGTCAGAGTTTTGTCTTCTAAGTCTCCACAACACCGCTGCCCTAAAATACCGTATTTACATTTATGCAGCAACAAATGGGGAACTGTAGGCTACCGTAAAGATCTGAATAGGTTGATTCTCCAGTATGGGAAACCCATGGACAGACTCGCTGTGGGATCTCAGAAGTTGTCTCTGTCTGTCTCCTGTCTGTCCCGCTGTCTCAGGTCTGAAGGTAAAGATATCTCTGGTCGAGCTGGAGGTACAGTCTCCCCTCGTGCGCAGGAGGGTGCACGTTGAGCGCGTGCTGCGGCTGCAGTGATCAAATACCTGTCATCTCTTACTAGCTGCGCTGCGTGCTTGATATTACCGACTGAACGGAGGATTTACTGGGAACGGGAACTGAGAACATACCGGCCCAAACCCCCTCCGCCTGGACACCGATGGCTTCATGGTAAGGGAGAGTTTTTTTTTAATAGTTTCATTCTGTGCTGGGATGTTTACTCTACATGATCGCGGCTGAAAGGTGCTACATGATCGATCTGATTTCTGCATTGGCCATCCAGCATTTAGTGGTACGGCCTCTGCAGAAGTCAGGGCAGGCATACCTGTTCTTTGTCGAGCAGCACATTAGTGTTGTGAAGGAAGATGTCAAGGAAGTGAGTTTGCGTTTATACAGGACCTCCCGCCCTCACCTACCGTCAACTAATCATGTCAATGCGGAGCTAAATGGAGCCCTCCTCTGCTTGCCTCTAGAGGCTCCGCTTTGCGTCAAACCATCCATTGGACGCCTCCGACCACATTTCGGATCAAGCATACATTGTCTCTTACCCAAACAGGCTATCTATATAGTTTATGCATGGCTGTGCGCTCGCAATGGGGGGTAGTGCGTTGGATAGTAGCCTATAGGATGCTTATATACTACATAGTTAACTGATTGGTTAAACTGATTGTTTATTACTTACCTGATAATGTAGCCTCGGAATATGCTCTCTTCAATTCAATTTCAATCCCTCTCTCTCAATTTTCAGTTCAATTTCAATCCCTCTCACAATTCAATTTAATTTAATAAGGGCTTTATTGGCATGGCATACATGTGTTAACATTGACAAAGCAAGTGAATTCGATAATAAACGAAAGTGAAATATACAAAAATTCACAGTAAATATTACACTCACAAAAGTTCAAAAAGAATAGACATTTCAAATGTCATATTATGTGCAAATAGTTAAAGTACAAAAGGGAAAATAAATAAACATAAATATGGGTTGTATTTACAATGGTGTTTGTTCTTCACTGGTTGCCCTTTTCTCGTGGCAACAGGTCACAAATCTTGCTGCTGTGATGACACACTGTGGTATTTCACCCAATAGATATGGGAGTTTATCAAAATATGATTTGTTTTCTAATTCTTTGAGGATCTGTGTAATCTGAGGGAAATATGTGTCTCTAATATGGGAGGAGGATAGGAAAGCAGCTCAATTTCCACCTCAATTTGTGGGCAGAGTGCACATAGCCTGTCCGGCCCCACACGGTAATTTTGGGAAGAGGGCCTGAACGGAACCAAAGCAAAGAAAGTGAGCCCCCGGAACCAAAGCAAAGAAAGTAAATGTCAAAGCCCCCTCTCCTATCTAACCTGCCCCCCTCTCCTATCTAACCTGCTCCCCCTCTCCTATCTAACCCTCTCCTATCTAACCTGCCCCCTCTCCTATCTAACCTGCCCCCTCTCCTATCTAACCTGCCCCCTCTCCTATCTAACCTGCCCCCCCTCCTATCTAACCTGCCTACCCACCACTTACCTAACCCCCTCTCCTATCTAACCTGCCTACCCACCACTACCTAACCTACCCCTCCTATCTAACCTGCCTACCCACCACTTACCTAACCTACCCTCTCCTATCTAACCTGCCTACCCACCACTTACCTAACCTACCCTCTCCTATCTAACCTGCCTACCCACTACTTACCTACCCTACCCTCTCCTATCTAACCTGCCTACCCACTACTTACCTACCCTACCCTCTCCTATCTAACCTGCCTACCCACTACTTACCTAACCTACCCTCTCCTATCTAACCTGCCTACCCACCACTTACCTAACCTACCCTCTCCTATCTAACCTGCCTACCCACTACTTACCTACCCTACCCTCTCCTATCTAACCTGCCTACCCACCACTTACCTAACCTACCCTCTCCTATCTAACCTGCTTCCCCACTACTTACCTAACCTACCCTCTCCTATCTAACCTGCCTCCCCACTACTTACCTACCCTACCCTCTCCTATTTAGTCTTCTACAGTCCTCTACTGTTTAGTCTTCTACAGTCCTCTACTCTACTGTTTAGTCTTCTACAGTCCTCTACTGTTTAGTCTTCTACAGTCCTCTACTCTACTGTTTAGTCTTCTACAGTCCTCTACTCTACTGTTTAGTCTTCTTTACAGTCCTCTACTCTACTGTTTAGTCTTCTACAGTCCTCTACTGTTTAGTCTTCTACAGTCCTCTACTCTACTGTTTAGTCTTCTTTACAGTCCTCTACTCTACTGTTTAGTCTTCTTTACAGTCCTCTACTCTACTGTTTAGTCTTCTACAGTCCTCTACTCTACTGTTTAGTCTAGTGGTTCCTGGTGAGGGCCGGACGGCTCATGAGGAGGCAGGGAGTATGTTGTGTATAACCAATCCAGTTGATTTGTGAATTTTAATCGACCTTGGTGCTACATTCGCTGAGATATGATGGTAAGAAGATTTGAATTTAGCATTGAGCTTCAACCAATGCATACTATAGTCGCGAGGACTGCTTCTTACTGTATATACCAGTTTATTAGTGTGAGAGAGAGAGAGAGAGAGAGAGAGAGATGATTGTTATGTTCTGTGTTAGTTTGTTGCTCAGACAGGGAGAGCTTCTTTAATGTCCTGAGTTAGTTGTTTCTCAGAGTTTTTATTTTATTTTTCAGTATTTTGTAGTGGTCTTGCGGAGGTATGTTTATGTCCTTGCTTAGACAAGAGGCCTGCGGGCATACATATACCCGTAGTATTTACTGTCTAGACACACTAGGTAAGACCTGGGCGAACCACCCCCTGTATTTTGGTTAGCGCACCAGGCGGTGCTAAGTTAGGTAAGTAGTGGGTAGGCAGGTTAGATAGGAGAGGGTAGGTTAGGTAAGTAGTGGGTAGGCAGGTTAGGTAGGAGAGGGTAGGTTATATTAGTAGTGGGTAGGCAGGTTAGATAGGAGAGGGTAGGTTAGATTAGTAGTGGGTAGGCAGGTTAGATAGAGAGGGTAGAAGACTAAGTAGTGGGTAGGCAGGTTAGATAGGAGATAGTAGGTTAGGTAAGTAGTGGGTAGGCAGGTTAGATTAGTAGTGGGTAGGAAGGTTAGATAGGAGAGGGTAGGTTAGATTAGTAGTGGGAAGGCAGGTTAGGTAGGAGAGGGTAGGTTAGGTAAGTAGTGGGTAGGCAGGTTAGGTAGGAGAGGGTAGGGTAGATAGGAGAGGGTAGGTTAGGTAAGTAGTGGGTAGGCAGGTTAGATAGGAGAGGGTAGGTTAGGTAAGTGGTGGGTAGGCAGGTTAGATAGGAGAGGGTAGGGTAGGTAAGTAGTGGGTAGGCAGGTTAGATAGGAGAGGGTAGGGTAGGTAAGTAGTGGGGAGGCAGGTTAGATAGGAGAGGGTAGGTTAGGTAAGTAGTGGGTAGGCAGGTTAGGTAGGAGAGGGTAGGTTAGATAGGAGAGGGTAGGTTAGGTAAGTAGTGGGTAGGCACGTTAGATAGGAGAGGGTAGGGTAGGTAAGTAGTGGGTAGGCAGGTTAGATAGGAGAGGGTAGGTTAGGTAAGTAGTGGGTAGGCAGGTTAGATAGGAGAGGGTAGGTTAGGTAAGTAGTGGGTAGGCAGGTTAGATAGGAGAGGGTAGGGTAGGTAAGTAGTGGGTAGGCAGGTTAGATAGGAGAGGGTAGGTTAGGTAAGTAGTGGGAGGCAGGTTAGATAGGAGAGGGTAGGTTAGGTAAGTAGTGGGTAGGCAGGTTAGGTAGGAGAGGGTAGGTTAGATAGGAGAGGGTAGGTTAGGTAAGTAGTGGGTAGGCACGTTAGATAGGAGAGGGTAGGGTAGGTTAGATATGAGAGGGTAGGTTAGGTAAGTAGTGGGTAGGCAGGTTAGATAGGAGAGGGTAGGTTAGGTAAGTAGTGGGTAGGCAGGTTAGATAGGAGAGGGTAGGTTAGGTAAGTAGTGGGTAGGCCGGTTAGATAGGAGAGGTTAGGTAAGTAGTGGGTAGGCAGGTTAGATAGGAGAGGGTAAGTAGTGGGTAGGCAGGTTAGATAGGAGAGGGTAAGTAGTGGGTAGGCAGGTTAGATAGGAGAGGGTAGGGTAGGTAAGTAGTGGGTAGGCAGGTTAGATAGGAGAGGGTAGGGTAGGTAAGTAGTGGGTAGGCAGGTTAGATAGGAGAGGGTAGGTTAGTGGGTAAGAAGGTTAGATAGGAGAGGGTACGTTAGGTAAGTAGTGGGTAGGCAGGTAAGATAGGAGATGGTAGGTTAGGTAAGTAGTGGGTAGGCTGGTTAGAGGACTGTAGAAGACTAAACAGTAGAGGACTGTAGAAGACTAAACAGTAGAGTAGAGGACTGTAGAAGACTAAACAGTAGAGTAGAGGACTGTAGAAGACTAAACAGTAGAGGACTGTAAATCAAATCAAAATCAAATCAAATCAAATTTATTTATATAGCCCTTCGTACATCAGCTGATATCTCAAAGTGCTGTACAGAAACCCAGCCTAAAACCCCAAACAGCAAGCAATGCAGGTGTAGAAGCACGGTGGCTAGGAAAAACTCCCTAGAAAGGCCAAAACCTAGGAAGAAACCTAGAGAGGAACCAGGCTATGTGGGGTGGCCAGTCCTCTTCTGGCTGTGCCAGTGGAGGACTTATAACAGAACATGGCCAAGATGTTCAAATGTTCATAAATGACCAGCATGGTCGAGAAGACTAAACAGGCAGAACAGTTGAAACTAAACAGCAGCACAGTCAGGTAAAAGTTGAAACTGGAGCAGTAGAAGAGAGCATGGCCAGGTGGACTGGGGACAGCAAGGAGTCATCATGTCAGGTAGTCCTGGGGCATGGTCCTAGGGCTCAGGACCTCAGAGAGTAGAGGAAAGAAGACTAAACAGAGAGAATTAGAGAACGCACACTTAGAAGATTCACACAGGACAGTAATAGGACAGGAGAAGTACTCCAGATATAGACAAACTGATCCCAGCCTGTAGAAGACTAAACATAAACTACTGCAGCATAAATACTGGAAGCTGAGACAGGAGGACTGTAGAAGACTAAACAGGAGAGGACTGTGGCCCCATCCGAGACTAAACAGTAGAGTAGAGGACAGAAGACCAAACAGGAAGGATATAAGACTAAACTTTGCCAAAGCACAGAGGACTGTAGAGAGGGACTAAACAGTAGAGGACTGTAGAAGACTAAACAGTATATATGTATAGGATATATATATAGAAGACTAAACATATATAGAGGACTATATAAGACTAAACAGTAGAGTAGAGGACTGTAGAAGACTAAACAGTAGAGTAGAGGACTGTAGAAGACTAAACAGTAGAGGACTGTAGAAGACTAAACAGTAGAGGACTGTAGAAGACTAAACAGTAGAGGACTGTAGAAGACTAAACAGTAGAGGACTGTAGAAGACTAAACAGTAGAGGACTGTAGAAGACTAAACAGTAGAGTAGAGGACTGTAGAAGACTAAACAGTAGAGGACTGTAGAAGACTAAACAGTAGAGTAGAGGACTGTAGAAGACTAAACAGTAGAGTAGAGGACTGTAGAAGACTAAACAGTAGAGGACTGTAGAAGACTAAACAGTAGAGGACTGTAGAAGACTAAACAGTAGAGGACTGTAGAAGACTAAACAGTAGAGTAGAGGACTGTAGAAGACTAAACAGTAGAGGACTGTAGAAGACTAAACAGTAGAGTAGAGGACTGTAGAAGACTAAACAGTAGAGTATGCCCTAGGTTTATGTTGTAATGTCTTCATATTAGGTCTAATGTTAGGTCCTTGTCTCTGTTTCAGACCCTCTGTGTTCCAATGAGCTAACAGGAGCTAACAGGAGCTTTTTCTGTGGATTACTTGGAACACCCACACACACACACACACACACACACACACACACACACCCACACCCACACCCACACACACACACACACACACACACACACACACACACACACACACACCCTTGCTGTACACCTCTCTGGTCAAGATGAGAGGCCTCCTGCTGATTACCATTCTCCTCCTGCCGGTGGTGAGTAAACCAGGACACACACACAGTGGAGAAGGACTGGACACGAAACTCACAGTGGAGAAGGGATAGATAGGACATACAGTGGAGAAGGGATAGATAGGACACACAGTGGAGAAGGGATAGATAGGACACACAGTGGAGAAGGGATAGATAGGACATACAGTGGAGAAGGGATAGATAGGACACACAGTGGAGAAGGGATAGGGACAGAGAAGGGGACACACAGTGGAGAAGGGATAGATAGGACACAGTGGAGAAGGGATAGATAGGACAGATAGGACATACAGTAGGGAGAAGGGATAGATAGGACACACAGTGGAGAAGGGATAGATAGGACATACAGTGGAGAAGGGATAGATAGGACACACAGTGGAGAAGGGATAGATAGGACATACAGTGGAGAAGGGATAGATAGGACACACAGTGGAGAAGGGATAGATAGGACACACAGTGGAGAAGGGATAGATAGGACACACAGTGGAGAAGGGATAGATAGGACATACAGTGGAGAAGGGATAGATAGGACACACAGTGGAGAAGGGATAGATAGGACACACAGTGGAGAAGGGATAGATAGGACACACAGTGGAGAAGGGATAGATAGGACACACAGTGGAGAAGGGATAGATAGGACATACAGTGGAGAAGGGATAGATAGGACATACAGTGGAGAAGGGATAGATAGGATAGACATAAAGACATTCACCTTCAGTAGACAAGCCATTCCAAATAGCTCTTTGTGAACACGTGGCCAATGTGTTGCTGCTAGATGTAGTACAGTGCTGAGAGATTCTCAGAGAGAACATGAATGATTAGCAGCACTATTTACTATTCTGCACATTATTGTTTCTGGGAAATCCTGACTGGCTGGCTGACTGGTTGTCTGGCTGGCTGATTAACTGGCTGGCTGACTGTCTGGTTAACTGGATGAATGGCGGATTAACTGGCTGGCTGGCTGGCAGGTTGGCTGACTGGATGACTGGCAGGTTGGCTGACTGGCTGTCTGGTTGGATGGCTGGCTGACTGATTAAATGGCTGTCTGATTCATTGGCTGGCTGGCTGGCTGACTGGTTGGCTGGCTGGCTGAATGGAAGGCTGACTGGCTGGTTGGCTGACTGACTGGAACGTTGGCTGACTGACTGGAAGGTTGACAGGCTGGCTGCTTGGCTAACTGGTTGGCTGACTGACTGGAAGGCTGACTGGTTGGCTGGCTGCCTGAACGGCTGGCTGATCAACTGTCTGACTGACTGATTTGCTGGCTGGCTGGCTGGCTGACAGATTGGCTGGCTGACTGACTGGTTGGCTGCCTAGTTGGCTGACTGCCTGGTTGGCTGATTAAATGGCTGACGGATTAGCTGACTGGTTGCAGGCTGACTGGAAGGCTGACTGACAGGTTGGATGGCTGGTTGGCTTGCTGACTGGCTGGTTTGCTGACTAATTGGTTGACTGGCTGGCTGGCTGGTTGGTTGGCTGGCTGGTTACCTGCTTCTAGTCAAATTGCTAACAGTTTTTTATAAATAGACAGATGACGTTAACAACAGCTACACAGTTCAAGTCCATTTGAATTCACTCTGTGTGTGTGTGTGTGTGTGTGTGTGTGTGTGTGTGTGTGTGTGTGTGTGTGTGTTCCAGGTGTGCTCCATGTATTCCGAGAACTCCGACTGTGTGGTCAAAAGACAGCAGGAGAGATGTATGGAGAGGATCGCCCTGCACAACCTAACACACTACCTGGATAATGGTAGGACTGTGTGTGTGTGCTTGCATGTGTATAATCACTCTCCTCTGAGTGTCTCATCCTCCTCCACACTCTCCAGGTGGCATTGTCTCTCTTTCACTCTGGGAGGACAAATCTGGAAACAATCATGGGAGAGGAAAGGATGGTGGAGAAGAGAGGATGGGAGAGGAGGAGAGGATGATGGAAAAGAGATGATGGGAGAGGAGGATTGGAGAGGAGAGAGATGATTGGAGAGGAGGATTGGAGAGGAGGATGGGAGAGAGAGGAGAGGATGGGAGACGAGAGGATGGTGGAGAAGCGGTGAGGAGAGGTTGAGAGAGGAGAGGATGGTGGAGAAGATGATGGGAGGGGAGAGGATGGTGGAGGAGAGGAGAGAGAGGAGAGGAGAGGAGGCTGGGAGAGGAAAGGATGGGAGAGGAGAGCATGGTTGAGAAAAGGATAGGAGAGGATGGGAGAGGAGAGGATGGGAAAGGAGAGGAGAGGATGGGAGAGGAGAGGGTGAGAGAGGAGAGGGTGGGTGAGGAGAGGATGGTGGAGAAGAGGAGAGGATTGGAGAGGAGAGGATGGTGGAGAAGAGGAGAGGATTGGAGAGGAAAGGAAAATATGGGAGGGGAGAGGATGGTGGAGGAGAGGAGAGAGAGGATTGGAGAGGAAAGGATGGGAGAGAAGAGCATGGTTGAGAAAAGGATGGGAAAGGAGAGGAGAGGATGGGAAAGGAGAGGAGAGGATGTGAGAGGAGAGGATGGGAGAGGAGAGGGTGGGTGAGGAGAGGATGGTGGAGAAGAGGAGAGGATTGGAGAGGAGAGGATGGTGGAGAAGAGGAGAGGATTGGAGAGGAAAGGAAAAGATGGGAGGGGCAAGGATGGTAGAGGAGAGGAGAGGAGAGAGAGGAAAGGATGGGAGAGGAGAGCATGGTGGAGAAAATGATGGGAGAGGAGAGGATGGGAAAGGAGAGGAAAGGATGGGAGAGGAGAGCATGGTGGAGAAAAGGATGGGAGAGGAGAGGAAAGGAAAGGATGGGAGAGGATGATGGAGGAGAGGAGAGGATTGGAGAGCATGGTGGAGAAGAGAGGATGGGAGAAGAGAGGATGGGAGAGGAGGGGATGGTAGAGGATGGGAGAGGAGGGGATGGGAGAGGAAAGGATGAGAGACGAGAGCATGGTGGAGAGGAGGGGAGAGGAGAGGAGGATGGGAGATGAGAGGATGGGGAGAGAGGCTGGGAGAGGAGAACAGAGGAGAGGATGAGAGAAGAGAGGAAAGGATGGGAGAGGAGAGGATAGAATGGGAGAGGAGAGGATGGTGGAGAGGAACGGATGAGAAGGGAGAAGAGGTGAGAGGATGGGGAGGAGAGGAGAGAATGAGAGAAGAGAGGATAGGAGAGAAGAGGATTGTAGAGGAGAGGATGGGAGAGGAGAGAGAGGATGGTAGAGGAGAGTAGAGGAACGGATGGGAGAGGAGAGGAGAGAAGGATGAGACGAGAAAAGAGGACAGAGAGGAAAGAATGAGAGAGGAGAGGGTGGGAGATGAGAGGAGAGGGTGGGAGATGAGATGAGAGGGTGGGAGATGAGAGGAGAGGCTGGGGTGAGGAGAGGAGAGGATAGGAGAGAAGAGACGAGGATATGATAGGAGAGGATAGGAGAGAAGAGACGAGGATAGGAGAGGAGAAGTCTGACTCAGTCTGAAAACAACAAATTTAAACAGGTTGAAGTTGAGATAATTTATCATGGTGTGTTTTAAAGGTCATTCTAAGAACAGAGAAGCAGCAGTTGGAGATGTCTCTGTGGTTCTGTATATCCAATTAAATGGTTTCTGTCAGTAGCTCAGTGTGGATGTTTATAGGAAGCCTGGGCTAAGATGATCACTTTATCCTGTTCTTATTGCCAAATCATAAAGAACCACAATGAATATCACTGACAGATACAGACTCTTGGATCTGATTTAGGTGTTTAAAACAAATTACAAATCCCAAGATGCATGTCGCTTCGGACAACAACAAAAAAAAGTGTCTGTTTTCACTGTTTCATACCCACACCTTTAACATCTGCATCTCTCCTCCTGTCTAGGGTCACTCTCCTGCCTATGGCAGTGCTACTGACTTCCTGTCTAGGGTCACTCTCCTGCCTATGGCAGTGCTACTGACTTCCTGTCTAGGGTCACTCTCCTGCCTATGGCAGTGCTACTGACTTCCTGTCTAGGGTCACTCTCCTGCCTATGGCAGTGCTACTGACTTCCTGTCTAGGGTCACTCTCCTGCCAATGGCAGTGCTACTGACTTCCTGTCTAGGGTCACTCTCCTGCCTATGGCAGTGCTACTGTCTTACTGTCTAGGGTCACTCTCCTGCCTATGGCAGTGCTACTGACTTCCTGTCTAGGGTCACTCTCCTGCCTATGGCAGTGCTACTGACTTCCTGTCTAGGGTCACTCTCCTGCCTATGGCAGTGCTACTGACTTCCTGTCTAAGGTCACTCTCCTGCCTATGGCAGTGCTACTGACTTCCTGTCTAGGGTCACTCTCCTGCCTATGGCAGTGCTACTGACTTCCTGTCTAGGGTCACTCTCCTGCCTATGGCAGTGCTACTGACTTCCTGTCTAGGGTCACTCTCCTGCCTATGGCAGTGCTACTGACTTCCTGTCTAGGGTCACTCTCCTGCCTATGGCAGTGCTACTGACTTCCTGTCTAGGGTCACTCTCCTGCCAATGGCAGTGCTACTGTCTTACTGTCTAGGGTCACTCTCCTGCCTATGGCAGTGCTACTGACTTCCTGTCTAGGGTCACTCTCCTGCCTATGGCAGTGCTACTGACTTCCTGTCTAGGGTCACTCTCCTGCCTATGGCAGTGCCACTGACTTCCTGTCTAGGGTCACTCTCCTGCCTATGGCAGTGCTACTGACTTCCTGTCTAGGGTCACTCTCCTGCCTATGGCAGTGCTACTGACTTCCTGTCTAGGGTCACTCTCCTGCCTATGGCAGTGCTACTGACTTCCTGTCTAGGGTCACTCTCCTGCCTATGGCAGTGCTACTGACTTCCTGTCTAGGGTCACTCTCCTGCCTATGGCAGTGCTACTGACTTCCTGTCTAAGGTCACTCTCCTGCCTATGGCAGTGCTACTGTCTTACTGTCTAGGGTCACTCTCCTGCCAATGGCAGTGCTACTGTCTTACTGTCTAGGGTCACTCTCCTGCCAATGGCAGTGCTACTGTCTTACTGTCTAGGGTCACTCTCCTGCCTATGGCAGTGCTACTGACTTCCTGTCTAGGGTCACTCTCCTGCCTATGGCAGTGCTACTGACTTCCTGTCTAGGGTCACTCTCCTGCCTATGGCAGTGCTACTGTCTTACTGTCTAGGGTCACTCTCCTGCCTATGGCAGTGCTACTGTCTTCCTGTAGTGTCCCTATAATAGCTCTGTAAAGCAACACTCCCTTTGACTCTGTTTCTGTTGACAACAGACACATCAGTGGGGAGGAGAAACATCAGTCAGACTGACTGCAGGAGAGAGAGGAGTATAGCAGAGATGGGGATAGACTGTCTTATTAGCTTGTCTGGTTGAGCTACAGCTTAAAGCAGCTACTGTCTCAGGTTGACTGTTAGTGGGAGTCCAGCTGTCTCAGACTTCTCTAGGACATCATGGTGTGATGTTGAAGTAGATGTCACTCAGGTCTGTTGTTTTTATGCTGTTTCTATGGTCATTTAAAGGGATACTGTGAAATTGGCAATGAGGCCCTTTATCTACTGACCCAGAGTCAGATGAGGCCCTTTATCTACTGACCCAGAGTCAGATGAGGCCCTTTATCTACTGACCCAGAGTCAAATTGAGCTGTTTATCTACTGACCCAGAGTCAGATGGTCTCCTTTATCTACTGACCCAGAGTCAGATGAGGCCCTTTATCTACTGACCCAGAGTCAGATGAGGCCCTTTATCCACTGACCCAGAGTCAGATGAGGCCCTTTATCTACTGACCCAGAGTCAAAGTCAGATGAGGCCCTTTATCTACTGACCCAGAGTCAGATGGCCCTTTATCTACTGACCCAGAGTCAAATTGAGCTGTTTATCTACTGACCCAGAGTCAGATGGTCTCCTTTATCTACTGACCCAGAGTCAGATGAGGCCCTTTATCTACTGACCCAGAGTCAGATGAGGCCCTTTATCTACTGACCCAGAGTCAGATGAGGCCCTTTATCTACTGACCCAGAGTCAGATGAGGCCCTTTATCTACTGACCCAGAGTCAGATGAGGCCCTTTATCTACTGACCCAGAGTCAGATGAGGCCCTTTATCTACTGACCCAGAAGTCAGATGAGGCCCTTTATCTACTGACCCAGAGTCAGATGAGGCCCTTTATCCACTGACCCAGAGTCAGATGAAGCCCTTTATCTACTGACCCAGAGTCAGATGAAGCCCTTTATCTACTGACCCAGAGTCAGATGAGGCCCTTTATCTACTGACCCAGAGTCAGATGAAGCCCTTTATCTACTGACCCAGAGTCAGATGAGGCCCTTTATCTACTGACCCAGAGTCCGATGAGGTCCTTTATCTACTGACCCAGAGTCAGATGAGGCCCTTTATCTACTGACCCAGAGTCAGATGAGGCCCTTTATCTACTGACCCAGAGTCAGATGAACTTGTGGAAACCACTTTTATGTCTCTGTGTCCAGTATGAAGGAAGTTGCAGGAACTAACTAATTGCTGGAGGTCTATGGGTATCTAGTTTATATGCATAGTACTGATGCTAGTTAGCATTGGCTCCCGAAACTACCTCTACCTTCCTTTATACTGGACACAGAATCCTGAAATATTATTCAGATCAACACTAGTCATTCCCCTCGAGGGATTGCATTATCACTTGTGGGTGTGTGTTAGTGGGTGTGTGTTAGTGGGAGTGTGTTAGTGGGTGTATTAGTGTGTGTGTGTTAGTGTGTGTGTGTTAGTGGGTGTGTGTTAGTGTGTGTGTGTTAGTGGGTGTGTGTTAGTGGGTGTGTGTTAGTGGGTGTGTGTTAGTGTGTGTGTGTTAGTGGGTGTGTTGTGTGTTAGTGTGTGTGTGTTAGTGGGTGTATTAGTGGTGTGTGTGTTAGTGGGTGTATTAGTTGTGTGTGTGTTAGTGGGTGTGTTAGTGGGTGTGGTGTGGGGGTTAGTGGGTGTATTAGTGGGTGTGTGTTAGTGTGTGTGTGTTAGTGGGGTGTCTAGTGGGATTGTGTGTGTGTTAGTGGGTGTGTGTGTTAGTGGGGTAGTGTGTGTGGGTTAGTGGGTGTCTAGTGGGTGTGTGTTAGTGGGTGTGTGTTAGTGGGTGTGTGGGTTAGTGGGTGGGTGTGTGTTAGTGGGTGTGTGTTAGTGTGAGTGTGTTAGTTGGTGTGTGTTAGTGGGTGTGGGTTAGTGGGTGTATTAGTGGGTGTGTGTTAGTGTGTGTATTAGTGTGGGTGTGTTAGTGGGTCTGTTAGTGGGGGTGTGTTAGTGGGTGTGCCTGTGCGTGTGTGTTATTCACAGTGATAGTATAGACAGGTTTAATTGGTTAGCTCTGGGTCTGTCTGTCTGTCTGGCTCAGTGTGCTTCGCTTGTCTCGGGTCTTTAAAAGGTAATTGGCTTCAGCCAGACCACCAGACAGAGATCCTGCTACTGTATGAGATACTGGATATACCCTGTGTGTTACAGGCTGTCCGTGGATGTGGGACGATCTGGCTTGTTGGCAGGATGCAGCTGTAGGTGAAGTGGTATCAGTCAGATGTCCTGAAGTCTTTCATGACCTCCTGAGTCCTGACGATGGTTTGTAGCATGGCTTCTACTGTACTAGTGATTCAAACAGTATGGCTTGGCTTGGTTGAAGTGCTATGGTATTCAGCATGTTGTAGATTGACGTGTGTGTGTGTGTGTGTGTGTGTGTGTGTGTGTGTGTGTGTGTGTGTGTGTGTGTGTGTGTGTGTGTGTGTGTGTGTGTGTGTGTGTGTGTGTGTGTGTGTGTGTGGTGTTTCAGAGATTGGTTGGATCAGTAGGAACTGTACAGCAGAGGGCTGGTCAGAAACATTTCCTCACTACGTTGACGCCTGTCTGTCAGACGATAACACCACCAGACCGGTAAGAACCTAACCTCTAGAACCTAGAACTAGACAGGTAAGAACCTAGAACCTAACCTCTAGAACCTAGAACTAGACAGGTAAGAACCTAGAACCTAACCTCTAGAACCTAGAACTAGACAGGTAAGAACCTAGAACCTAACCTCTAGAACCTAGAACTAGACAGGTAAGAACCTAGAATCTAACCTCTAGAACCTAGAACTAGACAGGTAAGAACCTAGAATCTAACCTCTAGAACCTAGAACTAAACAGGTAAGAACCTAGAACCCAACCTCTAGAACCTAGAACTAGACAGGTAAGAACCTAGCTATATAAAATTTGAACCTCTAGAACCTAGAACTAAACAGGTAAGAACCTAGAACCTCTTGAACCTAGAACTAGACAGGTAAGAACCTAGAATCTAACCTCTAGAACCTAGAACTAGACAGGTAAGAACCTAGAACCCAACCTCTTGAACCTAGAACTAGACAGGTAAGAACCTAGAATCTAACCTCTAGAACCTAGAACTAGACAGGTAAGAACCTAGAACCCAACCTCTAGAACCGTGCTTCTACACCTGCATTGCTTGCTGTTTGGGGTTTTAGGCTGGGTTTCTGTACAGCACTTTGAGATATCAGCTGATGTACGAAGGGCTATATAAATACATTTGATTTGATTTTGATTTAGAACCTAGAACTAGACAGGTAAGAACCTAGAACCTAGAACCATACAGGTTAGAACCTAGAACATAACTTCTAAAACTAGACCGGTAAGAACCTAGAACCTAACCTCTAGAACCTAGAATTAGACAGGTAAGAACCTAGAACCCAACCTCTAGGAACCTAGAACTAGACCTGTCTCTTCCAGGAGAACCTAGAACCTAACTGTCTCTTAGAACATATACTATAACAATGTCTTAGACAGGTAAGAACCTAGAACCTAACTTCTAGAACTAGACAGGTAAGAACCTAGAACCTAACTCCTAGAACCAGACAGGTAACAACATAGAACCTCTAAAATCTAGTATATAGAACCTAGAACAGGACCTTCTTTCACAATGTATACTTCCGTTGAACACTGCAAACAGTAGAACCATGTGCTATTCTGTCTCTTCCAGGACATATACTATAACAATGTCTCTCTGTCTCTTCCAGGACATATACTATAACAATGTCTCTCTGTCTCTTCCAGGACATATACTATAACAATGTCTCTCTGTCTCTTCCAGGACATATACTATAACAATGTCTCTCTGTCTCTTCCAGGACATATACTATAACAATGTCTCTCTGTCTCTTCCAGGACATATACTATAACAATGTCTCTCTGTCTCTTCCAGGACATATACTATAACAATGTCTCTCTGTCTCTTCCAGGACATATACTATAACAATGTCTCTCTGTCTCTTCCAGGACATATACTATAACAATGTCTCTCTGTCTCTTCCAGGACATATACTATAACAATGTCTCTCTGTCTCTTCCAGGACATATACTATAACAATGTCTCTCTGTCTCTTCCAGGACATATACTATAACAATGTCTCTCTGTCTCTTCCAGGACATGCACTATGCGTCTGTGAAAGCTCTGTACACAGCAGGATACAGCACCTCTTTGGTCTCTCTCACCACCGCCATGACTATACTCTGCAGGTTCAGGTTAGATCTGGTCTCTCTCACCACCGCCATAACTATACTCTGCAGGTTCAGGTTAGATCTGGTCTCTCTCACCACCGCCATGACTATACTCTGCAGGTTCAGGTTAGATCTGGTCTCTCTCACCACCTCCATGACTATACTCTGCAGGTTCAGATAACCGGCCACTAGGGGGCAACGGTTTGCATTATTACCATCAAGTAGTCTTGTGGATTGCTAGGGTGTTTTGGACAGGGATGGTGTATTACATTTTTTTTTGCCTATCCTAAACTATTTAACTTAAACACTCGGAATGAATTCCTAAACTTACCCGTCAAGTTGTTTCTGTTTAAAAAAAAATCTTCAATTTTCTTTTTTAAATTTGGCATTTTTTTATGATTATACAAATAAGACAGAACATCAGGACAGAGCACACAGATCCCCTACCCAACCCCCCATGCTCTAACAGAGCCCCACCCCCATGCTCTAACAGAGCCCCACCCCCATGCTCTAACAGAGCCCCAACCCCCCATGCTCTAAGAGCCCCACCCCAACCCCCATGCTCTAACAGAGCCCCATGCTCTAACAGAGCCCCACCCCCCATGCTCTAACAGAGCCCCACCCCAACCCCCATGCTCTAACAGAGCCCCCCCACCCCCCCTAACAGAGCCCCCCCCATGCTCTAACAGAGCCCCACCCCCATGCTCTAACAGAGCCCCATGCTCTAACCCCAACCCCCATGCTCTAACAGAGCCCCACCCCAACCCCCCACAGAGCCCCACCCCCCCTAACAGAACCCCCCATGCTCTAACAGAGCCCCACCCCCCCTAACAGAGCCCCACCCCCCCCATGCTCTAACAGAGCCCCACCCTAACAGAGCCCCACCCCAACCCCCCATGCTCTAACCCCCATGAGCCCCAACCCCCATGCTCTAACAGAGCCCCACCCCAACCCCCATGCTCTAACAGAGCCCCACCCCCATGCTCTAACAGAGCCCCACCCCAACCCCCATGCTCTAACAGAGCCCAACCCCCCCGATGCTCTAACAGAGCCCCCAACCCCCCATGCTCTAACAGCCCAACCCCATGCTCTAACAGAGCCCCACCCCCATGCTCTAACAGAGCCCCACCCCCCTCAACAGAGCCCCACCCCCCCCATGCTCTAACAGAGCCCCACCCCCCCCCAGAACCCCCATGCTCTAACAGAGCCCCATGCTCTAAAGAGCCCCACCCCCCCCCATGCTCTAAGAGCCCCACCCCAACCCCCATGCTCTAACAGAGCCCCACCCCCCTCTAACAGAACCCCCCATGCTCTAACAGAGCCCCACCCCCATGCCTAACAACCCCCATGCTCTAAGAGCCCCACCCCAACCCCCCCCTAACAGAGCCCCACCCCAACCCCCCATGCTCTAACAGAGCCCCACCCCAACCCCCCATGCTCTAACAGAGCCCCAACCCCCATGCTCTAACAGAGCCCCACCCCCCATGCTCTAACAGAGCCCCACCCCAACCCCCCATGCTCTAACAGAGCCCCACCCCAACCCCCATGCCCAGAGCCCCACCCCCATGCTCTAACAGAGCCCAACCCCCATGCCTAACAGAGCCCCACCCCAACCCCCCATGCTCTAACAGAGCCCCACCCCAACCCCCCCCAGCCCCACCCCAACCCCCATGCTAACAGAGCCTAACAGAGCCCCACCCCAACCCCCCCCATGCTCTAACAGAGCCCCACCCTAACAAGCCCCACCCCCATGCTCTAAGAGCCCCACCCCCATGCTCTAACAACCCCCCCCAACCCCCATGCTCTAACAGAGCCCCACCCCAACCCCCATGCTCTAACAGAGCCCCACCCCAACCCCTCATGCTCTAACAGAGCCCCACCCCAACCCCCATGCTCTAACAGAGCCCCACCCCAACCCCTCATGCTCTAACAGAGCCCCACCCCAACCCCCCCCAACCCCCATGCTCTAACAGAGCCCCACCCCCCAACCCCTCATGCTCTAAGAGCCCCAACAGAGCCCCACCCCAAAACCAGACTTAAAGCGGCATGATATACAATGAGTAATATATTTTGTATTTTTTTATTTCACCTTTATTTAACCAGGTAGGCTAGTTGAGAACATGTTCTCATTTACAACTGCGACCTGGCCAAGATAAAGCAAAGCAGTGTGAACAGACAACACAGAGTTACACATGGAATAAACAATTAACAAGTCAATAACACAGTAGAAAAAAAGTCTATATACATTGTGTGCAAAAGGCATGAGGAGGTAGACAATAAATAGGCCATAGGAGTGAATATTTACAATTTAGCAGATTAACACTGGAGTCATAAATGATCAGATGAACATGTGCAGGTAGAGATACTGGTGTGCAAAAGAGCAGAGAAGTAAATCAAATAAAAACAGTATGGGGATGAGGTAGGTAGATTAGGTGGGCTGTATACCCATAGACTATGTACAGCTGCAGCGATCGGTTAGCTGCTCAGATAGCAGATGTTTAAAGTTGGTGAGGGAGATAAAAGTCTCCAACTTCAGCGATTTTTGCAATTCGTTCCAGTCGCAGGCAGCAGAGAACTGGAAGGAAAGGCGGCCAAATGAGGTGTTGGCTTTAGGGATGATCAGTGAGATACACCTGCTGGAGCACCGGCTACTGGTGGGTGTTGCCATCGTGACCAGTGAACTGAGATAAGGCGGAGCTTTACCTAGCATAGACTTGTAGATGACCTGGAGCCAGTGGGTCTGGCGACGAACATGTAGCGGGGGCCAGCCGACTAGAGCATACAGGTCGCAGTGGTGGGTGGTATAAGGTGATTTAGTAACAAAACGGATGGCACTGTGATAAACTGCATCCAGTTTGCTGAGTAGAGTATTGGAAGCTATTTTGTAGATGACATCGCCGAAGTCGAGGATCGTTAGGATAGTCAGTTTTACTAGGGTAAGTTTGGCGGCGTGAGTGAAGGAGGCTTTGTTGCTGAATAGAAAGCCGACTCTAGATTTGATTTTAGATTGGAGATGTTTGATATGAGTCTGGAAGGAGAGTTTGCAGTCTAGCCACACACCTAGCTACTTATAGATGTCCACATATTCTAGGTCGGAACCATCCAGGGAGGTGATGCTAGTCGGGCGTGCGGGTGCAGGCAGCGAACGGTTGAAAAGCATGCATTTGGTTTTACTAGCGTTTAAGAGCAGGTGGAGGTCACGAAGAAGTGTTGAATGGCATTGAAGCTCGTTTGGAGGTTAGATAGCACAGTGTCCAAGGAAGGGCCAGATGTATACAGAATGGTGTTGTCTGCGTAGTGGTGGATCAGGGAATCGCCCGCAGCAAGAGCAACATCATTGATATAAACAGAGAAAAGAGTCGGCCCGAGAATTGAACCTTGTGGTACCCTCATAGAGACTGCCAGAGGACCAGACAACATGCCCTCCGATTTGACACACTGAACTCTGTCTGCAAAGTAGTTGGTGAACCAGGCAAGGCAGTCATTAGAAAAACCGAGGCTACTGAGTCTACCGATAAGAATATGGTGATTGACAGAGTCGAAAGCCTTGGCGAGGTCGATGAATACGGCTGCACAGTAATGTCTCTTATTGATAGAGGTTATGATATCGTTTAGTACCTTGAGCGTGGCTGAGGTGCACCCGTGACCGGCTCGGAAGCCAGATTGCACAGCGGAGAAGGTACGGTGGGATTCGAGATGGTCAGTGATCTGTTTGTTAACTTGGCTTTCGAAGACCTTAGATAGGCAGGGCAGGATGCATATAGGTCTGTAACAGTTTGGGTCCAGGGTGTCTCCCCCTTTGAAGAGGGGGATGACTGCGGCAGCTTTCCAATCCTTGGGGATCTCAGACGATATGAAAGAGAGGTTGAACAGGCTGGTAATAGGGGTTGCAACAATGGCGGCTTCAAACATAAAGATATAAAACTGTATTTTTTTGTGAAGAATCAACAACAAGTGGGACACAATCATGAAGTGGAACGACATTTATTGGATATTTCAAACTGTTTTAACAAATCAAAAACTGAAAAATTGGGCGTGCAAAATTATTTATATTGTAGATTATTCCATGCCTCTCGTGCACAAGAAGAGAAGGCAGTCTTGCTTAATACTGTGAATGTCCTGGGGACTTTGAGTAGCAATCACCTAGCAGACCGGGTATGGTAACATAGCAATCACCTAGCAGACCGGGTATGGTAACATAGCAATCACCTAGCAGACCGGGTATGGTAACATAGCAACCACCTAGCAGACCGGGTATGGTAACATAGCAACCACCTAGCAGACCGGGTATGGTAACATAGCAACCACCTAGCAGACCGGGTATGGTAACATAGCAATCACCTAGCAGACCGGGTATGGTAACATAGCAACCACCTAGCAGACCGGGTATGGTAACATAGCAACCACCTAGCAGACCGGGTATGGTAACATAGCAACCACCTAGCAGACCGGGTATGGTAACATAGCAACCACCTGGCAGACCGGGTATGGTAACATAGCAACCACCTAGCAGACCGGGTATGGTAACATAGCAACCACCTGGCAGACCGGGTATGGTAACATAGCAACCACCTGGTAGACCGGGTATGGTAACATAGCAACCACCTAGCAGACCGGGTATGGTAACATAGCAACCACCTAGCAGAGCGGGTATGGTAACTGCTGGTGGTGAAGGAGACCAGACTACAGATGTTAAGAGGGAGTTTACCCAAAAGGGCTTTGTAGATGAACACATACAAATGTAGCTTTCTGAGAATATAATGTAAAGTCCAACCTTCTATTTGGTGCAATGTGCAATGGTGGGTGAGTGACTTGGCATTTGTAATAAAGCCCAAGGATGCATGATAAACAGAGTCCAGTCTCTGTAAGACAGAGGAGGCTGCATGATAAACAGAGTCCAGTCTCTGTCAGACAGAGGAGGCTGCATGATAAACAGAGTCCAGTCTCTGTAAGACAGAGGAGGCTGCATGATAAACAGAGTCCAGTCTCTGTCAGACAGAGGAGGCTGCATGATAAACAGAGTCCAGTCTCTGTAAGACAGAGGAGGCTGCATGATAAACAGAGTCCAGTCTCTGTCAGACAGAGGAGGCTGTATGATAAACAGAGTCCAGTCTCTGTCAGACAGAGGAGGCTGCATGATAAACAGAGTCCAGTCTCTGTCAGACAGAGGAGGCTGCATGATAAACAGAGTCCAGTCTCTGTCAGACAGAGGAGGCTGCATGATAAACAGAGTCCAGTCTCTGTCAGACAGAGGAGGCTGCATGATAAACAGAGTCCAGTCTCTGTTAGACAGAGGAGGCTGCATGATAAACAGAGGAGGCTACATGCAAATACAACAAGTCCCCATAATCAATTACAGAGAGAGAAATGGCCTGAACAAGCTCATTTCTAACCATAAGCGGGAAGCAAGCCATTTTACGAAAATAAAAATGTAAATATAAGCTTTGTCACAAGATTATCCACATGAACTTTAAAGGACAACTTGTCATCCAATCAAATACCTAGGTATTTGTAGGAAGACATTTCTTCAATGGATAAGCCACCACATGTGACAATGGCTGAGTTGGCAGACTCTGGCAGAGTTCTAGCTCTGGTAAAGGTCATGAATTTAGTTGTTTCTACATTCCAGACCAGTTGGAGACCATAAAGGGAGACCTGCAGTGACTGAAAAGCAGTCTGGAGCTCGTCAACAGCCTGAACCAGAGAAGGAGCACATTAATATATGACAGTATCATCTGCATATAGATGTAACTTAGCTGGTTGCATCCCATTTCCCAAATCATTAATACAAATTGAGAACAACACAGGAGCTAAAATGGAACCCTGGGCCACACCTCTATTAATCTCAAGACAGCTAGACTTGTGATTGTCAGTATATATACATTGTGTTATGTCAGAAAGATTAGTTCCTAAACCAATTTACTGCCCCTTCACTGAGACCAATGTTACTGATTCTAGCTAGCAACAATTCATGGTCAACTGAGTCAAAGGCCTTTAATAAATCCACAAACAGAGCAGCACAGTGTTGCTTTTTATCAAGTGCATTAATGATGTCATTTGCCACTGCCATAGCTGCAGTTGTGATGCTGTGCCCCGATCTAAAGCCAGACTGAACCCTGCTCAGTATGTTCATTTCAATGGAGAAGTTTTTTAATTGGGAGTTCACTAGGGATTCATAGACTTTGTCCAGGATAGAGAGTTCACTAGGGATTCATAGACTTTGTCCAGGATAGGGAGTTCACTAGGGATTCATAGACTTTGTCCAGGATAGAGAGTTCACTAGGGATTCATAGACTTTGTCCAGGATAGAGAGTTCACTAGGGATTCATAGACTTTGTCCAGGATACAGAGTTCACTAGGGATTCATAGACTTTGTCCAGGATAGGGAGTTTAGAGAGAGGATGATAGTTATTAGCATCTGAGGGATCTCCACCCTTTAGCAGTGGGAGGACATAAGCTGATTTCTAAATGCTGGGTATGGAATAAGTCAAGAGAATTAGGTTGAAAATGTGAGCCACAGGTTCAGTAATAATACCAGTTGCTATCGTTAACAGGTAGGGGGTCCAGGTTGTCTGGACCTGCAGACTTTTCGGTGTCTATTGCCTTTAGTGCTTTATAGACCTCAGTATAAGAAACAGGCTCAAAGTTAAAATGGTTGACATAAGGGCCAAATCATAGTTGACTGTAACAGAGCTGACATTAGAGGCCTGGGCCCCACCATTATCAACAACTGAACCAGCAGATATGAAGTGCTTGTTAAAACCCCTACAGTATCGGCTTTATCATTCACTTCATTAGCATCCATCATTAAATGGTCAGGAAGGCCAGAGGAGACATTAGAATCCATCATTAAATGGTCAGGAAGGCCAGAGGAGACATTAGAACCTGACACTAATCTGATTGGCTTCCAGAACTTGGTAGGGTTGTTTTAGGTTCTCTGTGGACTGCATTTAAATAGTAATCTGATTTGGACTTCCTGGTCAATCCTGTCCATTTGTTTCTTAGCACTCTGAAGGAGGCCCAGTCAACAGGAGCATTTTTATGTCTAGCTCGAGCCCAAGAGATATTTCTCTTTCTAATTAATTCTGCCAAGTTATCTGAAAACCAGGGATTCCCTTCCACTGATTCTACATTTCCTCACAGGGGCATGCTTATCACACATCAACACAAATGTCATATAAAAATAGTCCCAGGCAGTGTCAACATCGGGAATCAAACTTACTCTGTCAATATTATGGTACAGATCATGTAAGAACGCCTGTTAATCAAACTGTCTAAAATGTCTTTTAGAAATATAACGGGGTTTGGCTTTGGTCATTTTTGTATTTCTAAAACAAGCAATTGCACAGTGATCACTGACATCATTACAGAATAAGGCTGTAACATAATAAAATGTGGGGAAATCAAGGGGTCTGAATACTTTCCGAATGCACTGTTATATATATGCATAGTTTTATATATATATAGTATATGCATAGTTTTATTTATATATAGTTTTATATATATATATATTTATTTTTGAGCAGTGTATATGTATATATATATATATATATATATATATATATATATATATATATGTATATATATATATATATATATATACATATATATATATATATATGTATATATATATATATATATATATATATATACATATATATATATATATATATACATACATATATATATATATATATATATATATATACACTGCATATATATATACATATATATATAAATATACACTGCTCAAAAAAATAAAGGGAACACTAAAATAACACACCCTAGATCTGAATGAATGAAATATTCTTATTAAATACTTTTTTCTTTACATAGTTGAATGTACTGACAACAAAATCACACAAAAATGATCAATGGAAATCAAATTTATCAACCAATGGAGGTCTGGATTTAGAGTCACACTCAAAATTAAAGTGGAAAACCACACTACAGGCTGATCCAACTTTGATGTAATGTCCTTAAAACAAGTCAAAATGAGGCTCAGTAGTGTGTGTGGCCTCCACGTGCCTGTATGACCTCCCTACAATGCCTGGGCATGCTCCTGATGAGGTGGCGGATGGTCTCCTGAGGGATCTCCTCCCAGACCTGGACTAACGCATCTGCCAACTCCTAGACAGTCTGTGGTGCAATGTGGTGTTGGTGGATGGAGCGAGACATGATGTCCCAGATGTGCTCAATTGGATTCAGGTCTGGGGAACGGGCGGGCCAGTCCATAGCATCAATGCCTTCCTCTTGCAGGAACTGCTAACACTCCAGCCACATGAGGTCTAGCATTGTCTTGCATTAGGAGGAACCCAGGGCCAACCGCACCAGCATATGGTCTCACAAGGGGTCTGAGGATCTCATCTCGGTACCTAATGGCAGTCAGGCTACCTCTGGCGAGCACATGGAGGGCTGTGCGGCCCCCCAAAGAAATGACACCCCACACCATGACTGACCCACCGCCAAACCGGTCATGCTGGAGGATGTTGCAGGCAGCAGAACATTCTCCACGGCATCTCCAGACTCTGTCACGTCTGTCACGTGCTCAGTGTGAACCTGCTTTCATATGTGAAGAGCACAAGGCGCCAGTGGCGAATTTGCCAATCTTGGTGTTCTCTGGCAAATGCCAAACGTCCTGCACGGTGTTGGGCTGTAAGCACAACCCCCACCTGTGGACGTCGGGCCCTCATACCACCCTCATGGAGTCTGTTTCTGACCGTTTGAACAGACACATGAACATTTGTGGCCTGCTGGAGGTAATTTTGCAGGGCTCTGGCAGTGCTCCTCCTGCTCCTCCTTGCACAAAGGCGGAGGTAGCGGTCCTGCTGCTGGGTTGTTGCCCTCCTACGGCCTCCTCCACGTCTTCTGATGTACTGGCCTGTCTCCTGGTAGCGCCTCCATGCTCTGGACACTACGCTGACAGACACAGCAAACCTTCTTGCCACAGCTCGCATTGATGTGCCATCCTGGATGAGCTGCACTACCTGAGCCACTTGTGTGGGTTGTAGACTCTGTCTCATGCTACCACTAGAGTGAAAGCACCGCCAGCATTCAAAAGAGACCAAACATCAGCCAGGAAGCATAGGAACTGAGAAGTGGTCTCTGGTCACCACCTGCAGAACTACTCCTTTATTAGGGGTGTCTTGCTAATTGCCTATAATTTCCACCTGTTGTCTATTCCATTTGCACAACAGCATGTGAAATGTATTGTCAATCAGTGTTGCTTCCTAAGTGGACAGTTTGATTTCACAGAAGTGTGATTGACTTGGAGTTACATTGTGTTGTTTAAGTCTTCCCTTTATTTTTTTGAGCAGTGTATCTCTCTCTCTACAGTACCAGTCAAAAGTTTGGACACATCTACTTATTCCAGGGTTTTTCTTTATTTGTACTATTTTCTACATTGTAGAATAATAGTGAAGACATCAAAACTATGAAATAACACCTATGGAATCACGTAGTAACCAAAATAAGTGTTGAACAAATCAAAATATATTTTATATTTGAGATTCTTCAAAGTATCCACCCTTTGTCTTGATGAAAGCTTTGCACACTCTTGGCACATCAGCTCATTGCAACTTTTATTGATCATAGTGATTCAGGAGTGTCATTAAAACAGGTTAATATGCCACACCAACATTAGACAACTATACAGAAAACCCTTAAATTGCTGAAATAACTTAATAAAATCAATGATGAGAGAATAGTCAGATGAATTGATACCTGGCAAACATGGTGGCGTAGCAGGAAGATGTGAATGCCATGAACCAAGAGGTTGTGACTTCAAATCCCAGGAGAGGACATGTTGTATAATAATTACTGTATAAATGAACATGCACAATGTATGTCAAATATGTAAGTTGAAAACACTATGTTAAATGCACTGTGTGTGTGAGTATCCTTGACAACAGACAAAGAGCTATGACAGGAGCAGTAGTTCACCAATCAGGGCCTTGATTGGCTGAGGAATAATAAAGTGATGTGTAATGAATTTTTCATGAATATCTCATGTTCTGAGAACATGAAAACCACGTTCTGGGAACAAAAAACCACATTCTGAGAACATGAAAACCACGTTCTGAGAACATGAAAATCACATTCTGAGAACATGAAAACCACATTCTAAGAACATAAAAACCACGTTCTGAGAACATAAAAACCACGTTCTGAGAACATGAAAACATAAAAACCACGTTCTGAAAACATGAACACATAAAAACCACGTTCTGAGAACATGAAAACATAAAAACCACGTTCTGAAAACATGAAAACCATGTTCTGAGAACATGAAAACATAAAAACCACGTTCTGAAAACATAAAAACCACGTTCTGAGAACATGAAAACATAAAAACCACGTTCTGAAAACATGAAAACCATGTTCTGAGAACATGAAAACATAAAAACCACGTTGTGAAAACATGAAAACCACGTTCTGAGAACATGAAAACATAAAAACCACGTTCTGAAAACATGAAAACATAAAAACCACGTTCTGAGAACATGAAAACATAAAAACCACATTCTGAAAACATGAAAACCACATTCTGAGAACATGAAAACATAAAAACCACATTCTGAAAACATAAAAACCACGTTCTGAGAACATGAAAACATAAAAACCACATTCTGAAAACATGAAAACCACGTTCTGAGAACATGAAAACCACGTTCTGAGAACATGAAAACATAAAAACCACGTTCTGAAAACATGAAAACATGAAACCACATTCTGAGAAAATGAAAACCACATTCTGAGAACATGAAAACATAAAAACCACGTTATGAGAACATGAAAACATGAAACCACATTCTGAGAACATGAAAACATAAAAACCACGTTCTGAGAACATGAAAACATGAAACCACATTCTGAGAACATGAAAACCACATTCTGAGAACATGAAAACATAAAAACCACGTTCTGAGAACATAAAAACCACGTTCTGAGAACATGAAAACATAAAAACCACGTTGTGAAAACATGAAAACATAAAAACCACGTTCTGAGAACATGAAAACATAAAAACCACGTTCTGAAAACATGAAAACATAAAAACCACGTTCTGAAAACATGAAAACCACATTCTGAGAACATGAAAACATAAAAACCACGTTATGAAAACATAAAAACCACGTTCTGAGAACATGAAAACATAAAAACCACGTTATGAAAATGTAAAAACCACGTTCTGAGAACATGAAAACATGAAACCACATTCTGAGAACATGAAAACCACATTCTGAGAACATAAAAACCACGTTCTGAGAACATGAAAACATGAAACCACATTCTGAGAACATGAAAACCACATTCTGAGAACATGAAAACCACATTCTGAGAACATGAACAAACCACATTCTGGGAACAAACCACATTCTGGGAACATGAAAACCACATTCTGAGAACATGAAAACCACATTCTGAGAACATGAAAACCACATTCTGAGAACATGAAAACCACGTTCTGAGAACATGAAAACCACATTCTGAAAACATGAAACCACATTCTGAAAACATGAAAACCACATTCTGGGTATGTTTGTTGGGACGTTGATAGAATATTCTCCTAACCCACAGAAAACTAGACACATTCAAGTTGTTGTCACATTCCCATGAAACGTCTCTAAAACAATATCTTATTTTCTAAAATGTTTATAGAATATTCTCCTATCAAACAGACCAATATTACCACTCTGCATTTCAGACCAATATTACCACTCTACATTTCAGACCAGTATTACCACTCTGCATTTCAGACAGACCAATATTACCACTCTACATTTCTTACCAATATTATCACTCTACATTTCAGACCAATATTACCACACTACATTTCAGACCAATATTACCACTCTACATTTCAGACAGACCAATATTACCACTCTACATTTCAGACAGACCAATATTACCACTCTGCATTTCAGACAGACCAATATTACCACTCTACATTTCAGACAGACCAATATTACCACTCTACATTTCAGACAGACCAATATTACCACTCTACATTTCAGACAGACCAATATTACCACTCTACATTTCAGACAGACCAATATTACCACTCTGCATTTCAGACCAATATTACCACTCTACATTTCAGACCAATATTACCACTCTGCATTTCAGACAGACCAATATTACCACTCTACATTTCAGACCAATATTACCACTCTACATTTCAGACCAATATTACCACTCTACATTTCAGACCAATATTACCACTCTACATTTCAGACCAATATTACCACTCTACATTTCAGACCAATATTACCACTCTACATTTCAGACCAATATTACCACTCTACATTTCAGACCAATATTACCACTCTACATTTCAGACCAATATTACCACTCTACATTTCTTACCAATATTACCACTCTACATTTCAGACCAATATTACCACTCTACATTTCAGACCAATATTACCACTCTACATTTCAGACCAATATTACCACTCTACATTTCAGACAGACCAATATTACCACTCTACATTTCAGACCAATATTACCACTCTACCATTTCAGACCAATATTACCACTCTACATTTCAGACCAATATTACCACTCATTTCAGACCATTTACCACTCTGCACAGACCAATATTACCACTCTACATTTCAGACCAATATTACCACCAACCAATATTACCACTCTGCATTTCAGACAGACCAATATTACCACTCTACATTTCAGACCAATATTACCACTCTACATTTCAGACCAGTATTACCACTCTGAATTTCAGACCAATATTACCACTCTACATTTCAGACCAATATTACCACTCTGCATTTCAGACCAATATTACCACTCTACATTTCAGACAGACCAATATTACCACTCTGCATTTCAGACCAATATTACCAGTCTGCATTTCAGACAGACCAATATTACCACTCTGCATTTCACTCTACATTTCAGACCAATATTACCACTCTACATTTCATTTCAGACCAATATTACCACATTTCTACATTTCAGACAGACCAATATTACCACTCTACATTTCAGACCAATATTACCACTCTACATTTCAGACAGACCAATATTACCACTCTACATTTCAGACCAATATTACCACTCTACATTTCAGACCAATATTACCACTCTACATTTCAGACCATTTACCACTCTGCATTTCAGACCAATATTACCACTCTACATTTCAGACAGACCAATATTACCACTCTGCATTTCAGACCAATATTACCACTCTACATTTCAGACCAATTTCAGACCAATATTACCACTCTACATTTCAGACCAATATTACCACTCTCAGACAGACATTTCAGACCAATATTACCACTCTACATTTCAGACCAATATTACCACTCTACATTTCAGACCAATATTACCATCTGCATTTCAGACAGACCAATATTACCACTCTACATTTCAGACCAATATTACCACTCTACATTTCAGACCAATATTACCACTCTGCATTTCAGACCAATACATTTCAGACCAATATTACCACTCTACATTTCAGACAGACCAATATTACCACATTTCAATATTACATTTCAGATTTCAATACATTTCAGACAGACCAATATTACCACCATTTCTCAATATTACCATTACATTCAGATCAATATTACCACTCTACATTTCAGACCAATATTACCACAATATTCTACATTTCAGACCAATATTACCACTCTACATTTCAGACCAATATTACCACTCTACATTTCAGACCAATATTACCACTCTACATTTCATACTTAGGACTGAACCGAGAACTATGTCTAATGTTAGTTTGGACCCAACTGGTTCTGTATGTAATGTTAGTTTACCAAACTGGTTCTGTATGGACCCAACTGGTTCTGTATGTAATGTTAGTTTGGACCCAACTGGTTCTGTATGTAATGTTAGTTTGGACCCAACTGGTTATGTATGTAATGTTAGTTTGGACCCAACTGGTTCTGTATGTAATGTTAGTATGGACCCAACTGGTTCTGTATGGACCCAACTGGTTCTGTATGTAATGTTAGTTTGGACCCAACTGGTTCTTTGGACCCAACTGGTTCTGTATGTAATGTTAGTATGGACCCAACTGGTTCTGTATGTAATGTTAGTTTGGACCCAACTGGTTCTGTATGTAATGTTAGTATGGACCCAACTGGTTCTGTATGGACCCAACTGGTTCTGTATGGACCCAACTGGTTCTGTATGTAATGTTAGTGTGGACCCAACTGGTTCTGTATGTAATGTTAGTTTGTACCCAACTGGTTCTGTTTGGTCCCAACTGGTTCTGTATGTAATGTTAGTATGGACTCAACTGGTTCTGTATGAAATGTTAGTTTGGAC